>NC_056750.1:12703614-12806114 GCF_019279795.1 Protopterus annectens | reverse complement strand
GTAATGTATAAAGCTTGCAGCTAGGGTTATGTCAATATGGTTTGCTTTCATTTATATAAATGTATGATTGCCTATGTCATAAGTGATAATTTAATAAAGATGTGTCTTGTTTAAAAAAAAAAATAAAGAAGATGGTTTTGGTAGCTTTGAGTAGTCAAATGGGGATCTCCATTGGGAAGGGCAGGTAGACAATGAGCCACATTATTACTGTATGTTGTAAAAATAAATAAATAACATGAGCAAGTAGAATGGATACTCTTAATGAAGGGAGAGAAGAGGAGCACTTTTTTAACCCCCCCCCCCAAAAAAAAACATGGAAGATACTTTTCTTTGTTTTACAGTCTTCTGGCTGGGGTAATTAGTTATAGAATCATAGGTTCAAAGGTTCATAGGATGATACTAGGCTATTGGCCTGGAGGCCATTATAAGTCTAGCCAAGAATTTCGCCCATGTTCCCTCAAAGTCAGCACCTGTTTCCCTGTCCAGCAGGGACACAGGTGGGATCCCAGGGGTGTATTTTCTGTTTTCCATCCATTCATTCAGGTTCCACTTAAAGACGGCTAGAAAGGTAGTCTGCTTGACATGGACATTCCACAGATGAGGTAGTCTTTGGGACACAAATCTATCCCGCCAATAATCAGTGGAATCTCTTAGAGCAACGCTATTGGTCACTGCACTAGTGGCAGTTTAAAAGATTTTGGGTAAGGAAGCAGTGTGAGGGAGGTAGAAAGTGTGTACCTCCATTTCCTTCATGGATTATTTATATGGCGGGATCTACCATTGTTATTTAAAGGGTTGTGAGTGTGAGTGAAGCTGCATGATATCGTAAATAGATAAGTCTTAGTTTAGTGATTACAAAAGCTTACTTTCTGATTGCATAGCATAGCTGTTGTCATTCACCACATTTTAACTGTTCAGGAACTGGGCACCTCTCAACAGTGCACCATGTGTGGTGTTTATACGTGTGCGTATGTTGGTGGGAGGAGGAGTATGGGTGTCGAGTGACTTGATGACAGGGATTAGGAATGGATGCATATCCTGTTTAATTACAGTCCATAACCACAGACTCTGTGGTAGTGTATGTGTACACAGTACTGCTACTCACTCTTTGTTAATGACCTGTGAGAATTTTGTTGGACTACACAAACCACAAGCATGCTGGAAAGGTCCAGTAGCAGAAAAAAAATGTATTTGTATCTGTGTTACCCACCAAAAATAATAAAACAATGCTTTTAATGCTATGAAGTTGAAATCAATGTTTTCGTCTGAACACCGACTTCATCTGAACTGAGTTTCCATTAAACAAATCAATCCTTATATAACCACTATTAACAAAATTAATTAGACCAAGACCAAGAATTAAGAAACCTTAAATGTTAAGTTGTCAATCTCGCCTTCATTCTTGCAGGATGGGTTCAGAGCCGATCCTTGACTCCGACTCGGCCAATACTAAAGCTCGAGAGCTAATTCCACCGGCTCGAGGCTCCCCTATATCCCACAATGCTAGGCGGTAACTACTCAGATCTCGTTTGCCACTATAGCTGACGAGGTGCTTTTCTACCGGCTCAGACAGGTGAGTGAGAGTTTTTACCATAATAGGTATTTCTTAACTCCTTTTTTGTTTCATACCATAACCTTTTTAGTTTAATTAATATTTAGATCAATCGACCCCTGTTTTTTTGGGTCTATATTCCCTTCCTTTTCTTCCCTTAACTTGTAGGCCTTCGGCCCCTTCCCCCGGTCGTTTAGTGACTAAATTAGTAGTTTTTTGTTAAGGGCTTTTATGTGTGTTTGTGGCTTTGTGTTAGCCTTAATATATTAATAATTTCTTCAGTAGAGGGTGTGTCTGTAGTGTGTTTGTGTTTTCAGGCACTCTTTTCACGATGTCAAAAGACTCTAAGGTCTCAGGCTTCAAGAAGTGTGACTCGTGCTGTCAGAAAATGTCTCTGACAGTCGGTCACACTTCTTGTGTGTATTGCCTGGGACCTTTGCACCTGCAGGACTCTTGTGCTGTTTGTCATGGTTTTAGCCCTAGAGTCCTGCAGGAACACAAGAATAAATTAATCTTGCGGGGCTTGTTAAAGCCTGAAGGCCCCCCGACTCAGTCTGTGTTGGGGAAGCCTTCTAAAACTTCCAAGCAGTCGGCTCCGGTTTCTGAGTCGACTGCTGGAAAGGTTAAGTCGGCTTCAACATCGGCTCCGGCCGGAGCCAATGTTTCCAAGCCTCATACTGTTACCTCAGCTCCGGCTGGAGCCGAGGCTGAAAAAACTCCGTTGGCTCCGATACTCTTATCGGAGCCACAGTCTAGGAAGAGATCCAGATCCCCCTCTATCGGCTCCGTGCATTCGGTGCCAGGATCCCCTCTTCTTTCCGAACGGAGCCATAAAACTCATTCCTCATGGACTTCCAGGTTATCTGACCATGATTTGCAAAGGGTAGTGAGTAGACTTCTCAAGTCCGAGGCACTGCCCCAAATGCTGCATAGCCCGACTCAGCAGTCAGTGGCTATTTCCGTTCCCCAATACATCCCTCCTCCGACTCCTTTGAGTTCGGAGCCAGGGCTTGTCAGATCCATGACTGTCGGTGCATCGGATCCGATACCTTCCCTTTCAGCTCCGTCGTCTTCTCCGATCTCCTCCTTGGAGGGATCTCGGTGCGAGCTTCCCCCGTCTGCTCTGAGGGGGCGAGTGGCATCGGACCCTTGTCCGATCCCGCTCTCCCTCTCGGGGCTTTGGCGCTGGTGAGTTCGGCTCCGACGTCGGCTTTGGAGCCGTCCTTGTCGGTGCCGGGGGAGGTCCTTGTCTCTTCGGAGCGGGGGCCTCTGGCCTTGCCTGACAGGGGTGCCTTCGAGGTCATGAGGAGCGTGCTAGAACCAGGTTCTGCCCCACAGTCGGCTCCTTCAGCCCCCCCCATCTACAGTGCCTGCGGTGATTTCTACTCACCCCCTTGTCTCAGACCGCAGAGAGCCAACTCCTCAAGTTTCCCCATTGGTAATTTCCTCCTCTTCCGAGGTCTCTCCTGACCCGGTAGGAGATCCCCCTAGGAAGAGGCAGTGCAAGAAGAAGCACATTGATTCCCCTGAGTCTATCACCTCTGACACTGACTTAGAGGAATATGAAGGTTCCCCTCGATCCCCCTCTGAGGATGTCTCCTTTGCTGACATCCTTGAGATCCTCAAACAGAGGGGGAACTGGCCAGCCCTTAACCCTTCGGAGGATGAGTCAGTGTATCTTGAGGCGTTTGGCTCTCGCCCTTCTACCTCCTGGGTGTCCCCTCCCTTTGACCCCCTTATGGAAGTGGTGGCAAGGAAGGCTTGGACGGCTCCTGATTCAGTGGAACCCACCCCGAGGAGACCATCTAAATTTATTACTGCCCCTAGAGATAAAGATTTTTTATCCAAAGGTGTCCCTGTTGATGCCATGGTGGTGGCTGCGGCCACTAAGAAGGAGTTAGCTGATCCTTCGGTTCCTGTCCATCCTCCTAATAAGGAATCTAGGACCATGGACAGGTACGGCAACCGGATGTTCTCATCAGCGACCTTTTCAATGCGTTCGCTGAATTACTTATGCCACTTCACTCGTCTCCAGAGAGATTTACTCAGGGATATGGGTGAACTGATAAAGGATTATACAGCTGAGGGGTTCAAAGACACAATGAACTCCCAGTTGGCAACCCTGAATTCTATCGTTAACTCCTCCATGCGGCTGGTCTCATATGCTGCAGATGGGGTGAGTAGAGCCGCAGGCACAGGTATCGCCTTACGACGTCACGCCTGGATGCGGCTATGCAACTTTGCGGACCCTTTCAAAGCGTCCTTCACCAATTCTCCCTTTGATGGATCATCCTTGTTTGGTCCACAGGTGAAGGATACATTGACCAGGTGCGAGGTAGAAGGTAAGACTCTCTCTGCCATAGGAGTTCATTTTTCTACCCCTTCTAGACCCTATCCCAAAGGTCAGAGGGGAGGAAAGATGTGGTTCCGCAAACAATCCCAGGGAGTCTCATCTGATGCACAAGGTCGATTCCCCTCTAGAGGCAGAGGGGGGAATAATAATAGATGCCGCCCTAGAGGCAGAGGAGGTCCGCAAAACCAGGGTAGCAGAGAAATGTTCTCTGACAAACCCTTTCAGCATCCCTGAGGGGCTGTCCGGCTGTCCACCTTCGGAGGCAGTCGGGGGAAGGTTATCCCTGTACCCAAAAGCCTGGCTTTCCCTTACTCCAGACAAATGGGTACAGTCGATCATATCCGAGGGTTACAAAATTCCCTTTATTCACATCCCATATCAACCCAAAAGATCCCTTCCAGACATTCCACCCGGTCTAAGGGAACAAGCAGCATTGAAATTTCAAAGCTGCTATCAAAAAGAGCTATCCAATCAGTCCCAGCAGACCAGCAAGGATCCAGAATCTACTCCAAATTCTTTTTGGTACCAAAAAAAACAGGTGACTGGAGACCCATACTGGATCTCAGCTACTTAAACAAGTATGTCAGAAAAACAAAATTCCGGATGGTCACGCTACAATCCATTCTACCCTTCTTGGGTCAGGACAATTGGATGTGCTCGATAGATCTTCAGGACGTGTACTACCACATCAAGATGAACAGACGCTCCAGGAGATATCTCCGCTTCAGGCTGGGAGCCAGTCACTACCAGTTCAGGGCCCTGCCCTTTGGTCACACTACAGCCCCCCGTGTGTTTACCAAATGCATGGTAGTGGTCGCAGCTCACTTGAGACATCAAGGATTCCAGGTGTTTCCATATTTAGATGCCTGGCTTCTTTCCGCCACTACCAGACATCAGCTTCTTCTATCCAGGGACTTCACCATCCAATCTTGCCAAGCTCTAGGCATTTCGATAAATTTCGAAAAATCTGCCTTGTCGCCTTGTCAATCTATTACCTTTATAGGCGCCACCTTAGACACACTCAATCTTTCAGCCAGACTCACAGAGCAGAGAGTGTCAGACATTCGAAAGCAGGTTTCCCTTCTCTTACAATGCAACAAAGTCAAAGCCAGACTAGTTTTAAAGGTGTTAGGACTCATGGCAGCAGCTATTCCCCTTCTCCCCTTAGCTCGCTTTCACATGAGGATCCTCCAATGGATGCTGTTTACTCAATGGTCCTTTCAACAGCTCCCGATGTCCCATACCATATTGATAACTCAATCATGCAAGAATCAGCTGTCTTGGTGGATCACATCACCTCAACTTCTCCGAGGAAGACCCTTCACTCCCCCCCCCCCAGTCGCCATGTTGACAACATACGCCTCCCTGATCGGGTGGGGGGGGCATTATCAGGGCAGGACAGTCCAAGGCACGTGGCAACCTTTCGAGTGCCACTTGCACATAAACGTCTTAGAGATGAGAGCAGTGCTTTTAGCGTTGCAAGCCCTTCACGACTCTCTTCCCACTGGGACTATTGCAATTCAAACGGACAACATGTCCGTAGTGTGGTACATCAACAAACAAGGCGGAACCAGATCATACCCTTTATGTCGAGAGGCACTCAGACTTTGGCAATGGGCGATCTCGTCTCAGTGTTTTCTGATAGCAATGCACATTTCTGGGAAATCCAACGTTATTGCAGACAAATTGAGCAGAGCAATTCTCATGCCCCACGAGTGGTCTCTAAAGAAATCAGTTCTAGAAGAAGTATTCCTAAGATGGGGCCAGCCTTGCTGCGATCTTTTTGCTACTCCCCAAAACAGCAAGTGTCACGACTTCTTCACTCTCTTCCCATTACCAGGCCATCCCACCAGAGACGCTCTAGTCCACGATTGGCCCCGGGGACTTCTATATGCCTTTCCCCCCTTTCCACTGATATCTCAACTAATTCAGAAAGCCATCGCCTTGAGAGCGACAATGATCCTCATTGCCCCTTACTGGCCTCGACAAATATGGTTTCCGTTTCTTCATCGTTACCTTTTGGAGCAGCCTTGGCATCTGGACCCAGTACCAGATCTGATAACCCACCAATCGGGTCAGCTGCACCATTCTCTGCCTTCTCTAAACCTCACAGCGTGGTTTCTCCGATTCCAACCTTAGCCAGGCTTCCCTCAATATCTCGCTCGGTCCGAGATATCTTGATAGCCTCTCATAAATCTTCTACCTGGAAGATTTGTAGTAGCAAATGGAAACGCTTCTCTTTTTGGGCAACATCAAAAAACATAGATCCCTTTACTGCACTTATCCAGTCTATTCTAGACTTTCTAGCAGAACTCTTTCATTTAGGATCATCTGCATCTACCATTAGAGTTCAATTGGCTGCCATATCTAACTTTCATGTTGGTGTTTCAGAGTCTAGCATCATGGCTCAAGCCTTTTTAAGGGGCGTATTTCTTCTCAAACCTCCAATCAAAGATCCCCCGCCTCAATGGGATTTGAACTTGGTTCTGGCATCCTTAATCCTTCCCCCCTTCGAACCGGTGGCTTCATGTTCTCTGAAGTTGCTTTCTTGGAAGACACTTTTTCTGGTAGCTATAACTTCAGCGAGAAGGGTATCTGAACCCCATGCTCTGTGCAGTCGTCCTCCTTACTTAGTGTTTCACAAAGATAGGGTATCCCTCCGTACTAATCCATCCTTTTTGCCTAAAGTTTCCTCTCAAGTAAACCTAAACCAAATTATTGATCTCCCCGTCTTTTTCCCTAACTATTCGAACAGGTCAGAACAAAAGCTACATTTTTTGGATGTTCATCGCCAACTTAGATATTACTTAGACAGGACTAAACAATTCAGGAAATCTAATCAATTGTTTCTGTCATATGCAGAAGGGAAATTGGGCCTTCCTGTTACTAAAGTATCCCTCTCTAGATGGCTCACCTCTACAATTACCTTCATCTATGAGATCAGACATCAAAAACTACCCTCAAGACCTAAAGCTCATTCAACTAGGGTATTAGCTACATCCGTAGCTTTTCAGGATAGGCTGCCAATAGATTCCATTTGCGCAGCAGCCACCTGGGCTTCTCCTCATACATTCATTTCACATTACAAATTGGACATGGTTTCCAGAAGCCGTGCCAATTTTGGTTCCACTGTTCTCAAGAGTCTGTTCCGATCGGCCACCCGGGATAAGGTGCTAGGGACGCGGTCCCATCCATCAAGAATGAAGGCGAGATTGACAACTTAACATTAAGAAGTTATGTACCTACCATAACGTTCCATGTTAGTTGTCTTCTCGCCTTCTTTCTTGCGTCCCACCCTCCTTCCCCCAAGCCTGGACAGACCGACAGGAATTCAGTTTGTGTTCTTCCTCTGGAAGTCATCATTCCCACACGTTCTTCCACCTCTTTTCTCCTTTCTGAGGTCTGCTATACCTTTTATGCAGGTTGTTTTGAGGTGGGTTTCCCTACTCCATTCTATGGAGACTAGGGTTGCTTGGTATAGCTATCAAACGAGATCTGAGTAGTTACCGCCTAGCATTGTGGGATATAGGGGAGCCTCGAGCCGGTGGAATTAGCTCTCGAGCTTTAGTATTGGCCGAGTCGGAGCCGAGGATCGGCTCCGAACCCATCCAGCAAGAAAGAAGGCGAGAAGAAGACAACTAACATGGAACGTTATGGTAGGTACATAACTTCTTATTACAGCCATTCTATATAAAACAGCTCATAAGAAATCTTCATTTTTTAAAGGGACATAATCAGTCCTGAAGCTAAAAATAATAAATAAAATCCCATCTAAAAGTAGGAAATGAAAGACATTTGAAGTCTACTTACATATATAGGTGCCTGAAACAGATTTTTTGTATCTTGTCCACACATATTAAAAGATTCTTGGGTCATTTGAAACATGAACTGTGGAATGAGAATATAATTTTTCTTACAATAGATGTAGTAGATTAATTTAGTTGTATTCCAAAACTAGAAGGTTAGAATTATTTCGAGAAAGTTTAACATATACTGTAACTTCCTTTCTTACTCTGAAATGAATTTTTTAACTGACCTTATGGAATTAGTGTTGTGTAATAATTTCATCCATTTTTGAGGAGAGTTATATATCCAGATTAAAGGTGTAGCCATGGTGGCAGCATTTGCTCCCACTTATGCTAATTTAGTTTTAAAGACTTTGGAACAAATCTCTGTCTGTAATGTGGAACTTTTTAAACACATTAAAAATATAGCTTAGATTTTTAAATAATATATTCATTTTACGGGATGGGCTGACTGAAAAAAGAAGAGATTTTATTCAGTGTTTATAGACATCTGTGTCATTTTGAAAGTGTACGCACCAATTCAACAATAAGGAAATTAATTAATTAGGTACTATTATTTTGGGGGGGAACAAAGGGTTTATATCCAATATATATATACAGAAAACCAACTTTTACCAATACGTATCTATACTTTAATAGCTGTCACCCTTTTACATGTAAAAAAGGTATATTCAGGGGGCAGTGTATTAGAATAGCTGGAATGATTTCTAATAGGGACCTACTGAAGACAGAGATAGAGAAACTTTGTTATATGTTTACGTCTAGAGGTTACCCCAAATAGTGGAGAGTATTTCTAAGGAAATTGGAAAAGAGGGAGTTAAGTACAAACTCTTATTAGGTGAAGGTTTAGTTTATGATAATGAACATATAGAAAAAAATAAAAAGGGGCTTAATGGATTTGAAAGATTGATGGTTTTAAAGTAGTCCAGTAACACAAATGAAATTAAAAAGATTGTGAATAATGACTGGAATATATTCAAGGTGAAAGCACCCTTACTTTCTACTGAAGGGACCAAACCCCACTTTGTTTACAAGACAGCGGAGAATATTAAAGGTCTTTTAGAAAAAAAAAATAATTCTAAACTTTCACACCATGATATAAAGGTTTCGGTAAAATGTGGTAGATCTAACTATTGTACAGATATCTTCGAATGTGATAAGGTATATTTGGATGTCGCACATAAAAAATATATTAAATTAAAGAATGGGACACGTACATCCAGTAAGGTTGTATATATTGCAAATGCTCTGTCTGTCCAGCATTTTATGTAGGCATGACAGAAAGAAAATTATACAGAAGAATTTACAAACATAAGTACGATATAAGAAATAAGAATACCAGCAACGCTTTATTTAAGCATTCTACCACTTGTTCCACTTTTTTTGGTTTTAAATTTGCTATTTTAGATACGTTTGAATTGGATTTTAGAGGGGGTAGTTGGGAGACAAGATTAAAATATAGAGTTGTATTGGTAGTTGAGGCTTAATCCCACTACCTTCCAAGTATTAATGAGAGTGATCCCACTACTCCCCAAGTATTAATGAGAGTGATCCCACTACCCTCCAAGTATTAATGAGAGTGATCCCACTACCGTCCAAGTATTAATGAGTGATCCCACTACCGTCCAAGTATTAATGAGAGTGATCCCAGTACCCTGCAACTATTAATGAGAGTGATCCCACTACTCTCCAAGAATTAATGAGAGTGATCCCACTACCCTCCAAGTATTAATGAGTGATCCCACTACCCTCCAAGTATTAATGAGAGTGATCCCACTACCCCCAAGTATTAATGAGACTGATCCCACTACCCTCCAAGTATTAATGAGAGTGCTCCCACTACAGTCCAAGTATTAATGAGAGTGATCCCACTACCGTCCAAGTATTAATGAGAGTGATCCCAGTACCCTGCAAGTATTAATGAGAGTGATCCCACTATCGTCCAAGTATTAATGAGAGTGATCACAGTACCCTGCAAGTATTAATGAGAGTGATCCCACTACTCTCCAAGAATTAATGAGAGCGATCCCACTACCCTCCAAGTATTAATGAGTGATCCCACTACCCTCCAAGTATTAATGAGAGTGATCCCACTACCCTCCAAGTATTAATGAGAGTGATCCCACTACCCTCCAAGTATTAATGAGAGTGATCCCACTAACCTCCAAGTATTAATGAGAGTGATCCCACTACCCTCCAAGTATTAATGAGAGTGATCCCACTACCCTCCAAGTATTAATGAGAGTGATCCCACTAACCTCCAAGTATTAATGAGAGTGATCCCACTACCCTCCAAGAATTAATGAGAGTGATCCCACTACCCTCCAAGTATTAATGAGAGTGATCCCACTACCCTGGATGTATTAATGAGAGTGATCCCACTACCCTCCAAGTATTAATGAGAGTGATCCCACTACCCTCCAAGTATTAATGAGAGTGATCCCACTAACCTCCAAGTATTAATGAGAGTGATCCCACTACCCTCCAAGAATTAATGAGAGTGATCCCACTACCCTCCAAGTATTAATGAGAGTGATCCCACTACCCTGGACATATTAATGAGAGTGATCCCACTACCCTCCAAGTATTAATGAGAGTGATCCCACTACCCTCCAAGTATTAATGAGAGTGATCCCAGTACCCACCAAGTATTAATGAGAGTGATCCCAGTACCCCCAAGTATTAATGAGAGTGATCCCACTACCCTCCAAGAATTAATGAGAGTGATCCCACTACCCTCCAAGTATTAATGAGAATGATCCCACTACCCTCCAAGTATTAATGAGAGTGATCCCACTACCCTCCAAGTATTAATGAGAGTGATCTCACTACCCTCCAAGCATTAATGAGAGTGATCCCACTACAGTCCAAGTATTAATGAGAGTGATCCCACTACAGTCCAAGTATTAATGAGAGTGATCCCAGTACCCCCCAAGTATTAATGAGAGTGATCCCACTACCCTCCAAGAATTAATGAGAGTGATCCCACTACCCTCCAAGTATTAATGAGAGTGATCCCACTACCCTCCAAGTATTAAGGAGAGTGATCCCACTACCCTGGACATATTAATGAGAGTGATCCCACTACCCTCCAAGTATTAATGAGACTGATCCCACTACCCCCCAAGTATTAATGAGAGTGATCCCACTACCCTCCAAGTATTAATGAGAGTGATCCCACTACCCTCCAAGTATTAATGAGAATGATCCCACTACCCTCCAAGAATTAATGAGAGTGATCCCACTACCCTCCAAGTATTAATGAGAGTGATCCCACTACCCTCCAAGTATTAAGGAGAGTGATCCCACTACCCTGGACGTATTAATGAGAGTGATCCCACTACCCTCCAAGTATTAATGAGACTGATCCCACTACCCCCCAAGTATTAATGAGAGTGATCCCACTACCCTCCAAGTATTAATGAGAGTGATCCCACTACCCTCCAAGTATTAATGAGAGTACATCTATTGCAGCAGTACTAAAATTAAGACCAGCAAAGTTGTAATTTTATGATAGATGGTATTTTATTATTTTTTGATAATGTTAAATAGTGAAATGAGAGAAAAAAAAGAAAAAACTGTTTTTGTACAGTTTAATGAAAGTTCACACACAGGTTTGCATAATAATAGATTTTTTACTATTTATTAGTTTTTTTATTTGATGTTATTAACAAACAACATTAGCATTTTTCAATTATTTTTTAAAAAATTTAGATAAATTATTGGTATTTTTTTATTATTCATTATTGCACTTTATTATTGAATGTGTACAAAATCCATTTGTTTACTAAATGTACACTTACTGCTATTAACATTTACTTCAAATGTCTTTCATTTCATACTTTTAGATGGGATTTTATTTATTATTTTATCTTCATAACTGATTGTTTAAGAAATTAAGATTTATTATAAGCTGTTTTATATAGAATGGCTGCAGCAGAAGTTGTAATTAATGTTTCTTAATTGATTTTCATTGGTCTAATTAATTTTGTTAATAGTGGTTATATAAGGATTTATTTAGTGGAAACTCAATTTTGATGGTCTGTGTTCAGATGAAAACGCTGATTTCATCTTCTTAGCATTAAATGCATTGTTTTATTATTTTTGATGGCTAATAAAGATATAAATAATCTGTTTCTGCTCCTGGTCCTTTCCATCATGCTTGTGGTTTGTGTTATACTATTTTGGAAGTGTGCACAGATGTTTTTTCTGTTTTTGGAATTCTGTTGTGTTAAGTATTATTTTAACACTGTTTCCCCCCTGCTGCCTGCTGACCATTGAGCCACGCCATATCAGACTCAAGCCCGTTCGTTTCTGAAGTGAGGGATCTCCCTTCAGATCTTCTAGGGAGAGAACCATCTGGAGTCATTGTTATTTAGGCAAACACTGGGGAGTTTAGTACTCTGTGCGGACTCCCTGCAGTGAAAGTTGCTTGCAGAATCCCGGCAATGACAGATGTTCTAAATGTAGGCCCCACCCCTTCCATTGGGTGGACATATGGGCACCTACATCACTGTAGGGACTGGCAAACCCCCTCTGTCAGTGCACATTCTGCATGGCCAACAGGGGCAACTATCACTGGCTTGGCATGGCTACTCCCATTTCACCCCTGCATAGCCCTCCAACCATTCAACTTTATTCCTGCCCTCTGGCAGTGGTTGATTCAGGAAAGGCAGCTTGAACTGGCTCAGGATCCACCACCCAGGATGGGTGTACCCATCCAGCCAGCTGTGCCATCATGCTCCAGAAACAATAATGGAGCCATGGTCACCTGGTAATAATCAGAGCTTTCTGTCTGTAAACAACTGGTACATTGTTTTAGCACTTAGGTTTTGCCTATGTTTGTATTCATATCCTCTTTACCGATTAGTTAGTAAATGGTGAGGCTGAGATGTAGATGTTGAAAATCAGGGAGCACAGAGGAACCTTGAACTGGAAGTAAAACTTTTGAGCTCCAGGTTTAAGACACATCACAAAAGGATTTCACAGTCACTTATTCCTTCCTGCCCACTAAGATAAATGTGATAGCCACACATTATCAATTCAGTTAAAAAAAGTACAAGTAGAAAGATATGCTAAGATGGAGACAAAACCATTATGATATTTAATGCATATTGTAGTTGTGAGCATTTTCTTAATTCAGATTTGTTACCGATGATAATAAAATGCTACCATAGAATGTTATAATATTTTAAATTTTTCTTGCGTTTTTTTTTTTTCCCGTACCGTGTAATGATATATTCGTTTACAAATTAATATAAATTATTGCCTCTGTGATTGAGGAATAGTAACAATTTGCTTTAAGAAGTTAATAATGTAAGACATACAGATGATATTTTGATGCACTAGTTTAGCGTCTAACCACGTCTAAAAAATAGATAATGTCTACAACAATTACAGTATGTCTGCCTGAAAAGAAAATATGCTAACAGTGAATTAGATGTTCAGATTTCTTGCATTTCTTTTTGATTTTCTTGTCATCTTCCTTCATTGTTTCTCTCAGTGGTCTGGGAGGCTGTAATTCTTTTTTCATTCCTCTGTCAGAATTTACCAGAGTATCTTTTTATTCTCATTTTTAGTTTGCTGTGGGCAGTTGTTAAAGGAAGCAGCAGCAGGTGATACAAAACTGGGGGAACTCCTGAAACCCTACATTGAGTATGGACAGCAAGGTAAGAAATGATTACTCCTTATCCTGAAACCCTGTATTGAGTATGGACAGCAAGGTAAGAAATGAATACTCCTTATCCTGAAACCCTACACTGAGTATGGACAGCAAGGTAAGAAATTATTACTTCCTATCCTGAAACCCTACACTGAGTATGGATAGAAAGGTAAGAAATTATTACTCCCTATCCTGAAACCCTATATTGAGTATGGACAGCAAGGTAAGAAATTATTACACCCTATCCTGAAACCCTATATTGAGTATGGACAGCAAGGTAAGAATGTATTACTCCCTATCCTGAAACCTTACATTGGGTATGGACAGCAAAGTAAGAAATTATTACTCCCTGTCCAGAAACCCTACACTGAGTATGGACAGCAAGGTAAGAAATTATTACACCCTATCCCGAAACCCTACGTTGAGTATGGACAGCAAAGTAAGAAATTATTACACCCTATCCTGAAACCCTATATTGAGTATGGACAGCAAGGTAAGAATGTATTACTCCCTATCCTGAAACCTTACATTGGGTATGGACAGCAAAGTAAGAAATTATTACTCCCTGTCCAGAAACCCTACACTGAGTATGGACAGCAAGGTAAGAAATTATTACACCCTGTCCCGAAACCCTACGTTGAGTATGGACAGCAAAGTAAGAAATTATTACTCCCTATCCTGAAACCCTATATTGAGTATGGACAGCAAGGTAAGACATTATTACACCCTATCCTGAAACCCTATATTGAGTATGGACAGCAAGGTAAGAATTTATTACTCCCTATCCTGAAACCTTACATTGGGTATGGACAGCAAAGTAAGAAATTATTACTCCCTGTCCTGAAACCCTACACTGAGTTTGGACAGCAAGGTAACAAATTATTACTCCCTATCCTGATCCCTACGTTGAGTATGGACAGCAAAGTAAGAAATTATTACTCCCTATCCTGAAACCTTACATTGAGTATGGACAGCAAAGTAAGAAATTATTACTCCCTAGAATGGATGTTGCTCAGCATGTGCAATGTACACCACAGTGTGCACTTTTTAAAAAATGTTTATTTTGTGCAATAAGATGTGTTAGATTTTTTTCAATCTGCATAATTACCATGGATTATGATTATGTTAGATGCATTTTGTCGGTATGCTTAACTGGCTGGATATGCTTAGGCCTGTATTTTAGGATATTTTTCCAGTTATGAAAGGTATACAGATGTCTTGCACTTTCTGAGGGTACGTTGCTACACTTGTAGAGGAAAGGGGCTGTATTCAGAATTCTGGAAGAATCCTGCCTACACCCCTGATTTCAAGGCATAATTGCATTTAACATTTGCAAAATCTGTCCACAGGAATAAGCGACATACAGAATTGAGTACTACAGATCATGAGGGCTGTTTCTTTGTGCATTTCTTTATTTATGAATTTATTTGTTTGCTTATGTGTTTGTTTATTTATTTATTTACTATTTGTTAATGGACCAGACAGGCCATTTTCTGGCTCTGCCTAGGAAAAAACATAGCAAAAGCAGCAATGTACAGAGCAGAAGAGTACACATTTAACATGACGCATGAAGGTTACACAGTAAAATATTTTGAAATGTGTATAAGGAAATGCTTGCACATCCTGAGAAGGTTAGTATTAATATGTATAAAGTTGTAGAGTCAGAAGTCTTACATTGTGTGGCTTGGTGAGAGCGGCATAGGAGGAAGTCATTTGGGAGGTATAGAGGGGAGAACTGTAGTACAAGTGGGGGATTATGGGCATAGAATCAGGGGAGGAAAGTGTGGTAAAGGGAGAGCTGAAAGCGTAGAGAGAAGTATCTTAGTGATAAAATTAGAAGTGAGCGCAAGGAGGTGCAGAGATGATGAGATGGTAATGGACATTCAGGCTTCAGATATCATCTATTTAATGACAGAACAAGGAAGTAGTATAAAGCATCTAACAAAATATTTTTCTTAAACACAAATTCATCCCCCTTTGATTCTTTCCATTGCAATTATGTTGTCCTTGCTAGGTACCATTCATTAAACTTGTGATCAACTGACAACCACATTTTGTGACACACAGATCTCCAGTAGCTGTTTATTTAGGGACTTCATGGCCATCTCCGCATGGAGTGAGTTTATTTAGGGATTTCATCTCCAGATTCCCACATGGAAGAGGCTGTCCCCTTAATACTTACAGACACATTTCCCTCTATATAAATATTACATTTCTCCAGACCACATGGTCACAAAACACAGATAACATGAATGGAATTGTGCAACCTCCATTCGGGTCTGTATTATAAGCCTGAAAGCTTAAAAGAGCAAATGCTCTTTTATCGAGCTGTAAACATCAAAACCACTAAATAGCAAAGGCATGGAACAGTGATTGTTTTCCCAGCGGAAAAAAAATCACTGGGCCGTTTTCGGGACTTTGCCATTTCCTGTACTGTGCTGCAATCTTGGAGTTGGTATATTTAAGTAGGGGGGTGTGGGGGGTGAAGCCCCCCCCCCCACTTTATTTTGTGTTTGCATTTTTTTTTTTTTTTTTTTTTTTGCGAAGCAGCAAATTTTTTCCCTGGGAAAAAAATTGCTGTTCCATGTCTTCGCTTTTTAGTGGCTTCGATGTTTATAGCTTGATAAAAGAGCATTCACTCTTTTAAGCTTTCAAGCTTATAATATAGACCCCTGTAGTCTAACTTGGGTGTTGTTTTATATCAAGTTAACTTGCTCTTACTTTACCTGAACCACTAAATTTCAGTTTGTACTGCAGTCAGTCAGCTTATCATGTGGAAGACAAAGTGGGTCAAGAAATCAGTGAAGATGAATAGAGATTCATGTTTTATTTTCATAAAGAAAAATGGAAGATTTCCAAACCAAATCAGAAAGCAGTCTTTATTTGGGTGGAAGGTGGGAATAATAATAGTTCATTGACACAACAAATGATTTAAACAAACTGTTGAAGGGTAGATACATTTAAAGCAGTGTAGCTCAGTGGGATTCCCTGCTACTGCCATTAAAAGTCATGTTAGGATAAGGCCGCACCTGAGTACTGGGAAGCCACGCGTGATTCATTTTCAGAAAAGTGGAAGCAGTAACAGCAGAAAACTGCAAACCAGTTAATTTAGTATCATTCACTGGGTACTGAAGAAAGTACTTATAAAGGAAAGGATTACTGAATACATTAAGGACAGTTAGGCCTAGGATTTGAGAGGGCCTTTGGATATTCCAAGAATTGTGATTGTGATCCTCAGGAGAGTGAGTATGTAAACATGAACCTAAGGACTATATAATAATTCTGACATTGCAGCATCTTGGTGTATTTTACCTGCTCCATGGTGCAGTGAGTTTTGCAGCTGGTACATATGTCTGTGTGTTTGTGTGTATAAAGGAAATGCTGGGGTACAATCTCTCATTCAATGGATTCATGAATGATGAATCCACCTACTACAGAAATTGTTTAAAAGTGTTACAGTGATTTTTGACATTTGTTTTGTATTAACTGAAGCTGTACCTTAATTTTTGGATTTGTGTAACATGCAAGTACAGAACTTGCACTTCAAGTTGACAGCTTGCAGGAGAGTATGGCTTTTTCTGTCCAAGTTATCAGAGTAATTGACAGTGGAAAGGTTGTGCATATGGTCTACTTAGATTTTTAAGGCATTTCATACAAACCACAAATTTTAAGAGAAAGCAAGTAAATGAAAAAGAATATTGAATATTATTAGGCTTTTCTTAACAATTGAATATGTGCCTAGTAGCAATTCTGTATCTGGCCCTTATGTCTCCATGGAGACAATCTGATACTAATGTTCCCTGAAAGCATTGCATTCAGGAGTTTTCCCATCTGGGAGAGATATAAAGATAAGACAAAACCAGTTAGCACTTGGTAAAAGCACAGGCTGCACCACGTGTTTTAATATTCATAACCTTTCTTTTAGATTAACTCAAGTGTGTGAGTATGGCTGTCATTTTGGGAAATTTGTCCCTATTAGCAGGGTAAAACTTCAATATTTGAAGATGTATATAGTTTTGTGTGTTAGTATTAAATTAGGTTTTAGGCAGTGTTGGGGGTTTGTTTGTTTTTTTGTTTGAGGGTTTTCAATAAAACAAAAAGTTTTGTAAGATGTGACATAGGATCAAATGGATATGACAAGAAACAACTGTATAAAAGTTCAAAAAACAACCAAGAACCAGAAAATGACTAAAATATTAAAGCCAGTTTCTGTAAGGACAGATCCAAACCACGGACTAAAAAGCCTTTATATCTCTAGACTTCTTCAGAATGACTTAAAACCCATTCAAACCAATTTAAATATCCCTCAACATCTATCACATGATTTCATTGTAACCAGTCACAACTTTCCCTTTATTGAAATGCAAAATGCAGAGGAAACTAAAGGAAAGAATTTACAAACATACCAGAGATATTAGAAATAGGAATGAGAATAATGCCTTGTTTAAACATATAGTAAAGTTTCCGTTACATAAATTACAATTTGTGATCTTGGAAGAATTAAATAGTGACCCAAGGGGCAGTCCATGGGTGGACCTGCTTGAATTTAAAGAACTATGTTGGCAAATAAAATTAAAAATAAAAAAATAAAATTAAATGCACAGATTCCTCCAGGTCTTAATGATTGTATATCAATAGGAAGTGTACTTAGATTGCATTCTTATTTAATTTGTTTACTGTTTTTATGAATATATATTAATATATATTTTCAACTGCTGTCAATAATGAAAAAAGTTGTGACTGGTTACAATGAAATCATGTCATAGATATTGAAGTATATTTAAATTGGTTTGAGTGTGTTTTAAGTCATTTTGAGGAAGTCTAGAGGTATAAACTGACAAAAGCGCTTAGTGAAAAAACAGTTTTTAAGTCCCTTGTATAAAAGTTCAACCTGTAAAACACTGCATGTATGTAACACAAAAGCTGGAACTGGACATTTAACAAAAAAGGTGTTATACATAGAACATGGAAATAATAACTTTTTAATACAATGATGTTTTCTGTAATGTCTTTAAATGTCAGTGGTCTTACAGATAAATACAAAAAAGAAAGACTAGTGAATTATATTAAAAATGTAGAGTGCAAGTAGTTTTCCTATTTAATGGAGGGGTAGTTAAAGTCACCCTGATATTCTCCAGGGTGCTTAGGAACGTGGAGTGTGAGTCTTGGGACATGGTTGGGGACCTATAGCAGGCTACGACCTGAATCGCTGTCTTACCCAATGTTAGCTGCACCTGAAGTATCTCTGATGCGTTATGTTGGGCTACCAGTCTGGAGGTGTGCACATCCTTTATGAATATGATAACACCACCGCCTTTGGAGCTTCGGTCCAAGTTCTGGGGCCGAAAGGTGTGGAATGAGTTATAGCATGGTAGTGCAGGGGTGCTTTCTGCTGCCTTGAACTAGGTCTGTATTACAGCATAAATGTCGATGTTCTCCATTTTTAGGAGTGCTTCGAGTGAGTACATTTTGAGATTTAGACTTCTAACATTGAACAGCATGACCCTCAGATTGCATTTGTTTGTAGCTGTTACAGTGGTAATTTGGTCTTTGGAACACCACCTAAAAAATGCACTATAGGGTTGGCAAGAGCCTTGGCCAGTATCCGGAAGCCCAAGGGTGACAGATGCAGGCCATCTCTGGGAAAACATCGATGTCTGTCAGTCATGTCATTCCAAGCAGATAGATACTGGATCCCCTTAGAATGACACCAGAAACTTAGCCAATTGTTGTAATCAGTCATTTTCTGCTTGTACTGTGGTATCATTCTGGGTGATGGTAGGAGGCTGCTCAGGGCTAGGGTCATACCCGCCTGGGCTACATAATCCGAGAGCTCCTCCATGTCTCTCTCTTCATGTAGTCCAGGGAGGTACATCTCAGGTCATTCACACCCACATGTACAATGACAGAGTCATATTTGTACCTGTTGTTGAGGGAGCTGAGTGCGTGCATTATGTGGCGGATCCTGGCACCTGACAGGCAGCCGACTGTTACTTTCTTCTTATTCAGCCTAGTGAGTGGGACATCATTGTGCCTCACTATCGAGTCACCTATGACTAGTGTGTTGGGCATGCTGTTTTGCCTTAGGGGCTTTGGTTGAGTGGCACACTGTTTAGGAGAGTTATGTGTCTCGTGATTAGTGTTGTGTTGTGGTGTTCGAGTGCATTTCTGCTTTGGAGGTCTCTGCTGTTTGGGTAGATTTTTATTGAGAGCTTCTGCGAAGGTGGGTGTGTGGTTTGTGCTTTTATGTGAAGGCAGTGCTGGTGTGTATTCTGGAGGGCTATGTGTTCCGTGTGGTGTGGTGCAAGTTTTGACCTTCTCCTCTTGACCAGCTATTCCGGTCTTGGCTGGAGAGTGAGTGGCTTCGAGTTTGGATATATAAATGCATCTCTCACAAGTCTGAGTGTTGGAAGGTAAGAGGAGAGGGTTATCAGTGTGCATGAGGCAGTTGCTACACTGCCTCAAGATGCCCAAGTTCACCAGGTTAATAGGAGAAAGCAGAGGGGAACTGACCTTTAGACATGCCTGGAGGGGTGGACATTAATGATAAGTACTGGAGCTGTTTCCTTGTAGAACGTTTAGTGCTGGTAGCACTTTTGCATGCTGCAATAATTGTTACAAGAAATCTGGTAAAGTGCTAGACTAATAAGCTAGTAAAAGTGCAGGAGAGGAGAAAACTAGCAGATCTCAGAAGCTTACAAATAGTCCAGGATACAGCAAATCTCTGTCTGGACTAGACTAGTTACAGGAAAGGCAGTAAACAGATTTTTTTTTTTAGTAGAAAGTGAAGAGACAGAAGATCATGCAATAATTTGTGTACTGTGTATTTTTGTAAACAACATGCGTTCCTAAGAAAAATGAATCCCCTAAAATAGCTTTTTATGTTTACAAGTGGCAACAACTGAAAATAAGTCCCAACTAACTACACAACCCATCAGTTTGGGATTCAAGTATGTTCTTTAAATGATAGGTAGTTTGGGCAACAGCAAAAGGTTTGGTACAAAATATAATTTTCTCGCTGTACACCTGATGTGCACTACTTGCAGTTTCTCCCGCTGTTCTCTCCTCTGCATTTAAAACCATAATTTTACATGCATCACATTTACTCACTTTGTTCCACTGTAGCTGTGTCCATCTCGCCTCCTTTTGTCGAAATTTCATTTAGTTATGTAGATGTGTTTTTGAGTAGATAGGACAACTTCTGTAGTTAATGATTATAATCACTAGTGTTTGTACAGTAATTGATTAATATATATATATATATATATATATATATATATATATATATATATAAATATAATGTTTATAAACGTAACATTCCTCGTTAAGCTTATCCTGCTTCTTGATGATGTATTTCAAGTTGCACTTGGCCTTGTATTGTGCCATCCAAACATGCTTGCTTACTGAGTTTGTTTATTTACAGCCTAAAGTTTATACTGTGTACTCGAGCCTATCTGCACCTCGTCATGAGCACTAGCAAGTGTTCTGGCCAAGAACAAGTGCTGCTCAACATGTTGGGTTACTTAGTGGCTCTGTATGTTGGCAAGTTCATTATTATGCAAGTATCCGCAAAACTGTTCCCTAATATTAAGTCTGAAAAATTGTTGTGAACAAAGTACTGTTTTACATACTTTAATACTTGTTAGTCAAATTTCTGAAACCTTCCCATGACCAACACTTCAAATCAGTCCAGATTTTAGAGATTAGAATTTTATTAGCATGGATTATAACCTTAGATTATTCACTTTTATATAATTTGTAATATGTAAAATTGAAATTGTCAATTTTTTTTTATTGCAAGTGTCTGTACCCATTTCATTATATGTATATAGTATCCCGCATGTGCTTAGTGCAGGGTAGTTCAAAAAGATGTCTGGAATGTCAGCATATCTGAATAGTAATCATTATAGTTCGCAGATGACTTCGTAAAATATATAGCTTGCTTTGTGTTTGTTTTTTTTTTTTTTGTGTGTGGTTGGTGTAAAATATGTAATATAAAGATTCCATGGGTTGCAGTTTTTTTAATATTCTCCTAGAAAATTTTGCATTGAAAAAAGTCGCAAATATAATGTTACAAAATGTCTCTGTTAATTTGAATAAATACTTGTACTTCATGTGCTCTTACACCCAAAGGAGCTAGTAAATTGCCCCACACTCCATACCTGTCATTTTATTTACTTTGAATCCTTACCACGTACTTCCGTTTTTCATTTTCTTTTGCCTTCTTTTCTGCCTCTCCACTTTTGCATTCTTTTACTTTATCTGCATATGTTTTCTTTTCCATCTCACCACTATTCAGGTATGTTTATATGTCCTCCTTTTGTATTTTCTCCTTAATGTCCCCCCAGGAAACTTCTCCTCTATTTTCTGGTTCACTCTGCTCCACCATTTCTTTAAGTAAATCATCCTACAACCCTCCCGACTAGAGGATTGTAATTTATACATGCATAATTTGCCGACTCCTCTCCTTCAAACAGGTTTCTTTGAAACATTTCCTCAGAATCCTGCACACATTCTCCAGTCTCGATATTTGCTTTCTCCTTAATTTCTTTCACCACTCCATCTCCTTCTCTTTCCATCTGCCACCCTATTTCTCTGTGCTGTCTCTACTTCTGGAATGGAAACAGGAAGTGCTCCTCCAAAATGGGTCCCACTTAAATGGTGATGAGTAGGGTAAGTTTCCTGGTAACTGGCCAAATTTAGCTTAATAGTGTAAATACCACAAGTCTCCTGTAGGCTACTAACCTGGTCAACAAAGGATAAATTAAAATAAAATATTCATATTGATCATTGAATGCAGTAGCCTTGGCTATATGGGTTATATCCTGCCAAGGTGCCAAGGATATACCTGCCCAGCCCACTAACCAGCTTCCAAAGCTTCAGAGCAGCTTTCATGTGTCCAAACTGTCAAGCAGCTCTAGCTGAGCTGATCTAAACTGACCACTTGGGGTGTGAAGCCTTTCAGAGTGTTCCTGATGTTGAAGAATGCATTCCTCTTAGGTTTTTGAGGATGAACTGTCTGCTTCTGCGTTCCTTTGCTGGGAAGATGGTTCCTTTTGGGGGAGTGGGACTTCCTTTTCCTTATATTTACTGATGTTTTCTTAGTTTCCTCTTCAGGAAAGTTGTTTTAATAGACTGTCTCGAGACCGTAACATACAGTGGATATAAGTTTACACACACCTGTTAAAATGCCAGTTTTTTTCTGATATGGGAAAATGAGACCGCAGTTTAATCATTTCAGAACTTTTCCCACCTTTTGATGTGGCCTATGACCTGTGCAATTCAATTGAAAAAGGGTCTGTTGGGGGAAAAATATAAAAAATAAAGAAATGTACAGTGGACTGGTTATGTGGGTGTGCACACCCTTGAACTGGTGCTTTGTTGAAGCATCTTTTGATTTGATTACAGCATTCAGTCTTCTTGGATTGGAGTCTTATCAGCATGGCACATCTTGACTTGTCAATATTTACCCTCTCTTCCTTGCAAAACCACTCCAAGTCTGTCAGATTGTGAGGGCATCTCTTGTACACAGCCCTCTTCAGGTCACCCCACAGATTTTCTATTGGATTTAGGTTTGGGCTCTGGCTGGGCCATTCCAGAACTTTAATTTTCTTCTGGTGAAGCCATTCTTTGTTTTAGATGTATGCTTGGGGTCATTGTCATGTTGAAAGGTGAAATTCCTCTTCATCTTCAGCTTTCTAGCAGACGCCTGAAGGTTTTAGGCTGAAAGTGACTGGCATTTGGAACTGTTCATAATTCCTCCACCTTGACTAAAGCCCCAGTTCCAGCTGAAGAAAAGCAACCCCAAAGCATGATACTGCCCACCACCATGCTTCACCATGGGTATGGGATGGTGTTCTTTTGGTGATGCAAAGTGGTGTTTTTGCGCCAAACGTACCTTTTGGAATTGTGGCCCAAAAGTTCAACCTTGGTCTCATCAGACCGTAACACATTTCCCCACGTGCTTTTGGGAGACTTGATGAATTGTTTTGCAAATTTTAGCCTGGCCTAGTTGTTTTTCTGTGCTTAAAAGAAAAAGGCTTCCATCTTGCAACCCTACCCAATAGTCCTGACATATGGAGAATACAGGAGATTGTTGTGACATGTAGTACACAATCATAGGACACAAAAGTTCATCACAAAATGCCAGATTTAATAAACGAAGCTTTCGGGTTCTCTACCCTTCATCAGCACATACAATCATCTCATTACTACATTTATATAGAGGTATAATTAAGGGCACATGACAAATACCAGCCACTAACAAATCACACTAATAAAATTTACATATTACAATTTAAACTTAAAAATAATACCAAACTTTATACTCAACTTAAGAAATTACATGTCAAAATTCATATAAGATGTAAAGATGGTAAATAAACATATAAAATATACATATATAAAAAAGCTATTAATAAATCCTTTTTATCATAGATTATCCTGCTGTCGTTTAACCAGTATAGGTTTTATACTGATAGCGTTATTAAGGCCAGGATTAACTTCATCTTGCAGTCTTATTATCCATTGCAATTCTTTAATTTCCAATGTATTATTTAGATCACCACCTCTTACACCCAGGTCTACTATGTCTATACACCTAAATTTGAATCTATGTGTTGTATTCTCCATAATGTGCTTATATAAAGCATTTGTTTGAATTTTTCTGTTAATTTCTGATTTGTGTTCAACAACACGGTCTTTCAGTCTTCTTCTTGTTTTACCCACATAAAATTTTTCACAACAGTTGCAGGTAGCAAGATACACAAGTTTGGATGTATTACAAGTGGCCTTACATTTAAAAACATAATTGACATTACTTATTGGATGCCTAAAACATTCATTTGCTTCTAAAATATCATCACAACAGCTACAGTTGTAACATTTAAAAGTTCCTAATTTAGTTTGTGTTAAACATACTTGTTTGTTAAAATCCTTATAACACAAAATACTTTTTAATGATTGTTGATTCCTGTACGCAAAACTAGGTTTTGGCCCTACTATTTTTTCTATTTCCGGCATAGCCATTAGAATCGGCCAATTTTTTTCTATAATTTTGCAAATTTTGTAACTATATCCATTATATGTAGTTACATATCTAATTTTATCATATTTTATCTTTATTTGTGATTCTGACTGAACTAATGTCTCTGATACCGCAGGATTAAATATTGGTTTATATTCCTGACTTCTACCCTTATTCACTTCCTCAATATATTTCTCTATCATAAATTCTGAGTACCCACTATTTTTAAATTCTTCCTTCATCTCTTTTATTTCATTTACATACAGGTCATATTCAGTTGTCAGCCTACTTACTCTAATAAGTTGTGACTTGATTATGCCTCCAAAAATGTGTATTGGGTGCATACTAGTTCTCTTTAAATATCTCATTACCTGTACATCTTTTTTATGTATCATTGTTTCAAGTTTTCCATCTTTTTTATAAATCTTTACATCCAAATATATTATACTTTGCGTTGAATAATTCATCTTAAATTTAAAAAATGGTGTTGTACTATTCAAATAGGATAGATAAGTATGTAACTCATATTCCGTTCCTTCCCAGACAAAAAAACAGTCATCAACAAACCTTGTATAATTTCTTAAGTTGAGTATAAAGTTTGGTATTATTTTTAAGTTTAAATTGTAATATGTAAATTTGATTAGTGTGATTTGTTAGTGGCTGGTATTTGTCATGTGACCTTAATTATACCTCTATATAAATGTAGTAATGAGATGATTGTATGTGCTGATGAAGGGTAGAGAACCCGAAAGCTTCGTTTATTAAATCTGGCGTTTTGTGATGAACTTTTGTGTCCTATGATTGTGAACTTCTGACATGTAGTACACAACCAGTACTTGCCAGAAATTCCTGCAGCTTCTTCAGTGTTGCTTAGGTCTCTTGGCAGCCTCCCTGACCAGTTTTTGTCTAGTCTTGTCATCAGTTTTGGAGGGACATCCAGTTCTTTGCAACATCACTGTTGTCCTATATTTTCTCTACTTTTTGATGACTGTCTTCACTGTGTTCCATGGTACATCCAATGCTGTGGAAATGTTTTTGTACCCTTCTCCTTGACACCCTTCAACAATGAGATCCATTTGATGCTTTGTAAGCTCTCTGTGAACCGTGGCTTTTGCTGTAGCAAGCAATGTCAGGAAAATCTTAGTAGGAGAGCTGAAAAATATTTGGAGTTAATCAGAGTTTTTCAAATTGATGGCAGGTGTGTACTCAAGAGGACTGAATGTTGCAATTGGATCAAGGGGTGCTTCGGCAGAGTGTTGGTTTGGGGGTCTGCACACTTGTGCAACCAGCTTGTTGTATGTTTGTTTTTTGTATTTTTCCCCTAACAGATTTGTTTGTTTTTTTTCATTTGAGTTGTACGGGATGTAGGTCACATTGGGGGTGGGAGGGATTTTGAAGTGATTTATTGTGGTCTCATTTTTTTATGTCACAAAGACCTGGCATGTTAACAGGGGTGTGTAAAGTTTTTATATCCACTGTACTTTTAAATGGAGCACTTGTTTTTTTCTGTCAGTTTAAAAGTAGTGTTAACTGATGACACATCTGATGTCATGTTCATTCATTCCTCAACAAATGGGTCTGTGATCCGACCCTTGGATCCAACTTGACTGCTTTTCTCTATATTCTTGGTTCCGACTCTCTCAAGCTCCTCCCTTTACTCATAATGGCCCTGACCACTGCATTAGTCCAGATGTCATTTGCCACTCTATTCGGTTGGGATTGCATACTCTCGAGCCCAGGGAGATTTTTTCTAAGTTAATAACTTGTTAAAGTTTACATCTGAAGTAGTTAACTTCATTTTATCTGCAACTTGTGGGTATTCGAATCCATATCAGATCCAAGCTGGCAACTTTACAAGCCCCCCCCCCCTACCCATAACCCATCACCATCTTCTGCCTTCCCTCCGATCTCATTTGCCGCTTTGTGCATCGGCATCATGGTCTCTGTAGCTCTGAGCCTTAGGATTTTTGTAAGTGCTTTTGGGATATTTTTTTCTTGTGTGATTGAGAGAGTTTTTCTCGTTAGTTCCCTTTCCTTCCCCTAAATACTTGTTCGTCAGTTACAAAAAAAAGTTTTGTGAGTTAGTTATTGTGTAGGCACTTCCATTTCCTATAGTGTGTGTGTGTGTGTGTGTGTGTGTGTGTGTGTGTGTGTGTGTGTGTGTGTGTGTGTGTGTGTGTGTGTGTGTGTGTGTGTTTGTGTAGGCCCTTCCATTTCCTATAGTGTGTGCGTGGTCAGTAGTGTGTTGGGGTTTGTTAGGTCTGGCTGCTTTTGTGCGAAAATGTTGGAACAGCCAAAACCTACTTTCAAAAAATGCACAGTGCGTGACCATAAGCTTTCACTGGTAGATGGTCACACTCTGTGTGAGTGTTTGTTTGTCTGGGCGTAGCCCATTTATCCGCCCAGTGCAGTGTGTGTGCTGGATTCAATCCAAGGGCCCTGAAGGACAAACTAGTGGCTAAAGGCCTGCTCCCAACTTCCACTTCGGACACTTCAGCCACAGCTTCTGCAACTCCCGCCCGATCCCCCACCCCCCCGACGCAGGCTGGGACTCACCCTCCCGCTAGATCTGCTGAAGGGGATGAAAAAGGGAGAGACAAAAGACATAAAGATACAGACAGGAGAGACAGAGAAAAGAAAGGGGATATGCCCCGTAAACAGTCACCAGATTGGGAGTCCTTCCCTAGCCCGCCTTCCAAGGTATCGAGACCTGTGTATCCTCAGCTCCACTCCCCCAGATTCTCCCCAGAGCTGTCGGAGCTGAGGCCTTCCACCAGATCCTCCCAGCGACCAGCCAAATCCGAGCCCAGTTGCTTTCTCATGACCAGCCAGACCCGAGCTGGTCGCTTCCTCGCGCTTAACTCGGAGTCTCTCTGAAATGGATATGGACAGGATGATGAGATTTATTCGGACCCAAATCCAGATGGGAGTCTTACCAGGCCCCTCTCCCTCTGAAGGGGGGGCCGCCATGCCCTTCTTTCATCCGATTTCTCCTTCCCCGATCCAGCCTGCAGTTTTGGGGTTTATGGATCAGAGTATCTTTGGAGCTGGGGATTCGGTGCTGATGGTTCCTCCAGACTTCAGCGATTTACCTTGAGTTCCTTGGATCCGACCAGTTCAGATCCGAGGGGATGGAGGTGTCTTTGGCTCCAACTTTGACAGATCTGAGCCTTTCCTTCGGAGCTCCGGCTACCCTAGCCTCTGCCCCGATCATCACGGCAGATCTGGGGAGAGGTTCCTCCTTGTTGGATGCTAAGGAGGTGCACTCTCCATCGGCATTCGACGTGGTGGAGAGGGTTCTCTCCCAAGGATCGCGACCCCAGCCTATTTCCTTGGATTCTGTCCAGATTCCCTCTGATTCGGTTACGACTCCCTTCAGCTTATCTCTGGGACAGCCCTTGCTGGAGGAACCCCCTGCGGTTCACAAGCCCTCTTCAGAGAGTCCCACTGAAGAGGGTCCTTATAAGCACACATGCAAAAGGTGGCAACTGGACTCCCCTGAGTCCCTTACAGAAGACACTGATTTAGTTGGAGAAAGTTCCCCCAGGTAATCTCCCGAGGAGGTCTCCTTTGGCGACATCATGGAGATCCTTTGCCAAAGGGGAGTTTGGTCAGCCCCAAAAACTTTTATGGATGAATCTGTGTTCCTGGAGGCTTTTGGCACGGGCCCATCTATGTCCTGGGTGTCCCCGCCAGCAGATCCCTTAGTGGATCTTATTACCAAGTGGGCATGGAATGAGCCTGACACCATAGAGCCAATACCTAAACACCCAGACAAGATTCTTTCTCCACCCTCGGACAGACAGGCATGGTATAAGGGATCCCCTGTCAACACTATGGTGGTTGCAGCAGCCACCAAGAGGGAACTGGCTCAGGAAAGTTCCTCTGTCCACCCTCCGGACAAGGAGTCCAGGATGGTGGATCGATTTGGGAAGTGAGTATGATTATAACACTAGAGCACAAAAACCTTTAGCACAACGGCTCAGGCAACAGAAAGAAGAAAGGACTTAGGGAGCCTATAACAAGAGATCTGGTAGAGGTATTAGAAGTATTTCAGAAATTCTCTGAAACTCTGTATAAAACAGAAAATTTAGAAATCAAGAAAAGATACAAATGGAAATGTTTATGGAATAATTAAATTTGCCAAGGTTAGAGGTAGATGAGGCTCAATTACTAATGGTTTGGGATAGGAGACGAGATAAAAACTGTGATGTATAACCAATCTACAGGAAAGTCCCCAGGAATAGATGGTATTCCTGTGGAAGTTTGGAAGGTAGGAGGGAAAATTGATAAAGATCTGTAAGGTTTTGTTTAATACTACTTTAAGAGGAAGAAAAGTACCAGCATCCTGGAAGAAGGTGATGATAACGGCAATACCTAAAGAAGGTAAAGACCCGTCAGATCCAGCTTCATACAGGCCCATTCCAATACTAAACCATGGTTATAAAGTGCTCATGTATACAGTGGCTAGAATAATGGCAAAAGTAATGCCACAACTGATAGATATGGGACCCATCATATCCAGCTTCATACAGGCCCATTCCAGTACTAAACCATGGTTATAAAGTGCTCATGTATACAGTGGCTAGAATAATGGCAAAAGTAATGCCACAACTGATAGATATGGATCAGTGTGGTTTTGTGGAAGGGAGGCAAACATTTGACAACATTAACAGAGCATTGATGGTCCAGGGAAGCAGAGTGTAAGAAGATACCATTGCTGTTGGTCAGTCTTGATGCAGAGAAAGCATTTGACAGAGTTAGCTGGGACTTTATGAGCAGAGCAATGGAAGCATTTGCATTTCCTGAAAAAAATTGTAAGGTTGATTAGGAGGATATATGAGGGATTGGAGACAAAAATTAAAGTGAGTGGGGTCCTCTCTGATAATTTCTGCTTGAGCAGAGGAACCAGGCAGGGGTGTCCGTTTTCCCTTTTGTTATTTGCATTATATTTAGAACCACTGGCAAAGTAAATAAGGGACTCAGAAATTCAAGGATATAATTGGTATGATAATCAGGAAAAGCTGGCTCTATTTGCAGATGATATTATTTTATACCTGACAAAACCAGAAAGAGACATGACGGTGTTGCTGGAACATTTTGAGACAGTTTCAAATTTCAGGATACAAAATGAATGAAGCTAAAACAAAGGCAGTAGCTGTAAAGTATGTACCCACATGAATTGGTTCAGCAATATCCATATTTACGGGGACATGATAAAATGGAGTATGGATTAAAATTATTCTGGTGTGGCAGCTAAGGATATGTGGGAAGAAACTAAAAAGATAATACAAAAACTGAGAAAACAGAAGCTGCGTTATATGGGAATGTATAGTAAGATACAAGCAGTTAAAATGTTTTTAGTCCCTTTAGTCTTATGCACAGGTCAGGTATATTTTATAAACCAGAGGAGAAGTTGTGGATGGCAATTAATAGAGAGCTGAAGGACTTCATATCTGGGAGGGGAAGATGGCAAGAATCAAGTGAGATAAACTGATTCTTCCAGTAGAATGGGGTGGATTTGGGAGTACCCAATGTCAAGGGGTATTTCAGAGCTATACAGTTAAGGCTCCTATACATAGCACAAGCAGAACACTGTAATTCAGAGTGGAAAGGGATGATGATGAAATGGGGGGGGGGGGGGGCTCAAGAAACAAAGAGAGACTGGGATTTTGGATGCAAGCCTTTAAGGATAATAACAATAATCATACAGAACATCATACCTATAAAGTACAGAAAGTATGCTAAGAACTAAGCCAACATGGGAATGGAGAACGGAGATTCTGCCAAGAGGGACGACTGCAATTAGGGATGTAGACAGTAGGCAAGAGGGGGCTGGAATTTATTGGAGAAAACTGGCAAAGGAACAAAGGTATTGGGAGCAAATAATTAGAGAGGGAAAGATGATAGACTGGGAAGACACCAAGAATTTATTTGGACTGCAGGTTAGAGATTGCCTTCCCTATCAAGGATTGCTATCAGAGTATAGGCAAAGAGAAAGAAATAGGGGGTGTCCTAAATGAAAGACCAGCACTGGTAGAAATTTTAGCAGAATCTAGAACAGAAGCTGCCATTAAAAAAAGAATAATTAGTAGAACATATGAAATATTGAATGATAACTATAAGAATCAATCAGAAGAGGTTAGAAAGGATTGAGAAGAGAGATTGGATAAGTAATTCACAAAGAAACAATGGGAGGAGATATGTATGTCTACCAAATATGCATCAGAATCTAAAAGATTTAGGATTTTTGCTTGGAAATGTTTACATAGATATTTCTATACCCCAAGTAGACTCCAGATAATTTTTCCTGAGGTAGGCAGAAAATGTTGGAGGTGTGATGGGGAAGAAAGAGGTAATTGGGAACATATTTTCTGGGTGTGTAGTGAGTTGGCAAACTTTAAGGATTCCCTGGGGGATGCACTGTTGGAGATGCTGGGTGGGTAGATTTGTGTGACGTGGAAGATGATTTTTCTGAGCTATGATACAGAATCAGAACTGCCTAGACATGGTATGGCCTTGCTGTGTCTAATTATGGTGGCTGGCAAAAAAAGCAATTACTAAAAATGTAAATTAAAATCTAAACCAACTGTACTAGAAGTAGTGAATGTAGTAACAGAGATAAAACAACTGGAAGTGAGATCTTTAGAAAAGGGTAGGAGCAAACTACATAGGAAAAAATGGTAATTCTGGGATCAGTACATACAGTGGTGGAATGAGGTTTAAAAGAAGGCAGGACTTAAATAAGCTATGTAATGTGTGACTGAAAATGATTTTGTAAATTATAAGTGATGTATAATGTTTGCAACTGGGAGTTTGTCAGTATGTTTTGTGATGTAAAAGGCTTGCAAGTCGGATTGTGTTGGTGTGGATTGTTTTCATTAATATAAATGCATGATTGCCTATGTTGTAAGTGATGGTTTAATGAGGAGGTTTCTTGTTTAAAAAAGGGCAGAAATTGAATAATTTATCTATTGTTGCTTAGTTTATATGATATATAGCAATAATATATGTGAAGTATAATGTGTTAATACAGTTTGATTGTTTTTATAAAAATGTAAATTTGCCTATGTTGGAAGTGATAATTCAATAAAGATGTTTAAAAAAAAGTTGGTGAATGATTAAAGGTGATTGACTTGGGTTGACATCACAAGGTCAGAGTTCTTTTGCTGCTGTTCCTGGGGGCTCCGTTTTTTGGTGATGCAGTGTCCTCCTGAGGAGTCATTTAAGTCAACTTTAAAAATGTATATTTTTCACCTAATGTTTTGTGTTATATGCTAAAAGCAATTACTGTGTTATGGTTGTGACAGTTTTTTATTGTATTTGTTAAGGTTTTTAAAATTTTAGATGTTATGTTGTCCCATCTTGCCTTCATTCTTGCTGGTTGGGTATGGAGCTGATCCTCGGCTCCGACTCGGCCACATACTAAAGCTCGAAAACTTTAGCTGGCTCGAGGTTACCTCCTATCCCAAGATGCCTAGTGGATGTTCCCCAGATCTTGTTTGCCTCTTCAAGCATCGGGATTGTCTTAGCTGGCTCAGGCTAGTTATTACCTTTATTATCTTTTTTTCTAGTCCGCTCTTTGGTAAAAAACTATTAGTCAGAGGTTGTGAATATATTCCTTTCTAAGTGCTATTACTAATATAGTATTTTTCCCTAAGTGATGTGTTTTTCGGCTGTTTCTTCCCTTCTCTCTTTCAGGCCTTCCCCTTTAAAGGGTCTGTTTAAGTTGGAGCATTCCTTTCTCTTTCAGCCCATTTTTTGTTAGAGGGCTTTCTTTCTATCCCTTGGAGTCACCGTTTAAGTTAGAGGCGTTTCCTCAGGCTGGAAGAGACTGTTGTTTAACTTAGAGACTTCTCCTCCAATCTAGTTCCCCCTTTTCATTTAAAAAAAATTCTCTTACTTCTCTCTTTGCCTTTTCTGTGGCTGACTGTGTTGTTACACTACTTAATTCTGTAGTTGGTTTCTTATTTAGCTTAACATGTCTACTAAGGAAACCAAACAATCTGGGTTTAAAAAGTGCAATTCATTCACCCAGGAAATGTCTTTAACGGATGGACACATGAGTTGTGTTTACTGTCTAGGGGCAGTCCATTTGCAGGACTCCTGCTCCATATGCCATGGTTTCAGTGTGAGGGTCATGCAGGAAAGAAAGAATAAACTTATTCTAAGAGGTTTACTGAAAGGGCCTTTTGAGTTAATGGTAGAAGCTAATCAGGCCACCAAATCTGACAAACCAAAAAAATCAGCTTCTGAGCCGTCAAGCAGCCATGAGAAACAAGTATCTTCAGAATCGAAGATTGTCTGGTCCGACAAACCTGATCTCCCTTCAGTTCCATCTGAATTCTTGGAACCGTCGGGGAGCCGAAAAAGGAGTCGGTCACCAATATTGGACCCAGTACGCTTGGTGCCACAGCCTCCCTTATTACAGTCCATGGCAGATAGTCACAAGTCATCTACCCACTCCTCTCAGTCCTCCAGAAGTTTATCAGATGACGATGTGGAGCGGGTGGTGAAGAAGTTACTGCAGATGCCAGCCCTGGCTAAAATTCTTTCGAGCCCAGCCCATGGGAACATGGAGCCGACCATTGAATCTCAGATACCATCCATTCCACCTCCGACTCAGATGAGTTCAGAGCCAGAGTATCAGGAAGTTGTTGTGCTGGAACCATCGTTGCCAGTAATCACCCCCAATATCTCGGTTCCGACATCTGCTCCGATCCTGTTGATGCTGTCTTCAGTCGAGGGATCTGAAAGCTGACACTCCCTGACTGGCTCCGGGTGGGGGGGGGGGGAGTCGAGTCGGACCCCTGCCTAAGCCAGCTCTCCATCTCAGTGCTTCAGTTCAGGTGAGTTTGGCGCCCACATCAGCCTCAGAGCCATCCTCCTTGGTGCGGGGGAGATCTCCCGGTTCCTCGGGACCAGAGTCTCTCTCAGCCCAGGATCGTGGTGCCTTCAAGGTGATGAGTGTGCTCTCCACTGAGTCTGCTCCACCTTCGCCTCCAGCCACTCTTGTCCCTAAAGCGCCAGCCTCTACTTCTACACCATTCCTCCATCACCCCCACTTTAGAGAGTCAGTGCCTGAGGAACCCCCTCTTCCGACACCTCCCTGGAACATCCCCCCCGAGGAGGTCCCTCGAAAGAGACAGTGTAAGAGGAAACACATAGACTCCCCTGAGTCTGTCACTTCTGATACTGATTTAGAGGACTCAGAAGGGTTCCCATGGTCCCTCTCTGAGGATGTCTCCTTCTTGGACATCCAAGAGATCCTTAAACAGAAGGGCAGCTGGAAAACCCTCTGCCCTTCTGAGGATGAATCAGTATACCTGGAGGCATTTGGCTCTCGCCCCTCCACATCTTGGGTGTCTCCGCCGTTCGATCAGCTCCTGGCGATGGTGAGTCAGAAAGAGTGGGGCTGTCCAGAGTCAGTGGACCCCATTCCGAGGAGGCCTAACAAATTCATTATGGCCCCAGAAGATAGACAGTATTTGACAAAGGGAGTTTCAGTAGATGCAATGGTGGTGGCAGCTGCCACCAAGAAGGAGTTAGCTGAAACTTCTGCATCTGTCCATCCACTGAAAAAGGAGTCTCAAACGATGGACAGATACAGGAAGCATATGCTCTCCTCAGTGGCCTTTACCCTATGGTCACTGAATTACTTATCACATTTTACTCAACTTTAGAGGGATCACCTTAAAAAGCTAGGAGATACCCTTCAAGGTGCTACAGCTCAGGGTATATCAGACAAGATAAATTCTCAGCTTGCGACCTTAGCCTCTATTATGAACTCCTCCATGTGCCTCATCTCTTATGCGGCCGATGGAGCGAGCAGGGCAGCAGGCACAGGAATAGCTCTTAGGAGACATTCCTAGATGCGCCTTTGTGAGTTTGCTGAACCCTTCAAGTCTTCCTTTATTGACACCCCATTTGATGGCTCGTCCTTGTTCGGGCCGAAAGTAAAGGAGACTCTCACCAAGAGCGAACAAGATGGCAAGACTATCTGCCGTAAGAGTGCGTTTCTCCGCCCCTACTAGACCTTATCCCAAAGGTCAGAAGAGTGGAAAAATGTGGTTCTGAAAGTCCAAAGGAGCCTTGTCAGATGCTCGTGGTTATGTTTCCCCTAGGGGCAGAGGGGGAAATAAAGGAAGATGCCATCCATGCGGCAGAGGGGATACACAGAACCAGGGTGACAGAGATACATTCTCCGGTCGGCCCTTCCAGCACTCCTGAAAGGAGGCCCGCCTGTCCACCTCCGGAGGCAGTCGGGGAAGACTATCACTGTACCCAGAAGCCTGGCTACAATTGACTCAAGACAAATGGGTACAGTCCATTATATCCAGGAGATACAACATTCCTTTCCACTGTCCACCCCATTCATAAACTGCAAATAAAAAAATGCCAGTTAGGTTCTATTTCTAACCATTTTGCCCTCCCCCTAGATATATACATATATATACATATATATATATATATATATATATCTTCTTCTTCTTCTTTCGGCTTTTTCCCAGTTATGGGTCGCCACAGCGGATCACCTGTCTACTCAAGATTGGCAGTGGAGTTTTACAGTGTCGAGTTGCCAGCCCGGCGTCCAACCTTCCACAGAAGGCACACACATGCATGCACTCACACCTAGGGCCAATTTAGAGTTTCCAATCCACCTACAGCATGTCTTTGGGATGTGGGAGGAAACCAGAGCACCTGGAGGAAACCCACGCGACCACAGGGAGTACATGCAGACTCCGTACAGAAGGCACCCCAGCCGAGGATCGAACCGGAGAACCTCTTGCTGTGAGGTGGCAACGCTAACCGCTGCACCACTGTGGCCGCCAAAATATATATATATATATATATATATATATATATATATATATATATATATATATATATAGATATGTATTTTATATGCATATTTGTACACATTTATTTTTATTTTACTATAAATGTTAGATATTATATTGGTATTTTTGTGTAGTAGGTTTCTGCATAACGACTGTTAGGTTTCTTATGAAAATACATTGTGTTACATTTGTCTTCATAAGTGCCTTCAGTGGTTGAAAATTTTTTTATATGCAGTTTATGAAGTAGAAGCTGCTGCACAAACGAATATATTCCTTATTTAAGGTCTAGAATATATTAATAATGTGGAAGTTTTATATATGTTACTATTGCAGCATTTGTAGTTTTTGTTGAATGTTATTATGCATGAGCAGTATGGCTTTAAAAGACAATTTGTTTAATTGTTTTAGTGATTTGTATGGCTATCTGCTATTATAAGAGAGGGTATTTTTGTTTTTGTTGTTTAAATGGTCTGACAAAGCGAACAGTGAAAGCGCTTACCAGTGTGCACAATAAAAAAGACTTGATTTTACTTCAGAGTGAGTACTGGTGTCTTTGAGAATACGTGTCTGCCTCTGCTGCTTCGTTTGGTTTGGACTTTATTAATTTATTTAAACTGTAAGGGTGGCAGCCATATTTGCAGCAGAAGATTAAAGGACCATTATGGGAAGAAACTGGACATTTGTATATTTTTGTCTTACTGTGAAGTTGTACATAATCCAAACCTGCCAGCTGTGCAGTAACTGTGTATTACTAATTTTAATTTTTTTCCTAACCATGACATCCCTTATAAAGCAGTCATGTTGATGTGATCTTGTTTTCATGGAAAGCTACTACTTGACCATAATGCATTGTGAGGGCACAGCTATTGAGATTATAATGCCCTACTTTATTTTGTCAAATCACAGTCATGTTCATTTAGCATGGAAGCAGTGAGAAATACTGTCAACTTTGAGAATCTTCAATAAAAAATATAGTGCCTTTTTTGCATCAGCTCCTTTATATGTATCTCCTACATATGTTGCACAATTTATGAGACATTATTGAAAATGGATACAGAAATAACTAAGATAGCTTAACCTTTTAAAAACATATTTTGTGAGTTTCGGTCTTGTCTTCCATCCCTGCCAAAGTTTCTTGCCTTGCAAAGCTCAGCTCATTAGTGAAATTGTTCACAGTATTTATCAAGTTTATTCCCCCTTCAGACTATAAAAGGGTTAACAAGTATACAACCCCAGGAAAGAGAAATTATGCAGCTTTATATAACATCACAGAGTTATGAATTTTGTGTCCAAAATATTTTTTAGCTTCAGTGGGTATGAAATAACCAAAAAAAAAAAAAGCTGCAAGTACATCGCTTTGTTTTCCTTAGCAGAATGCTTTCAGATGCAATAAGCATTGTCACACAGTAGCAAGGAGACCAATTCTTAATGAAAGTATCACAAGATTTCATTCAGTCTCAGCATAATGTGCACAGAGGAAACTATAATGTTAAAGCATGGTAAAAACTGCTAAGTCATTCTCTTTGTTATAATATGAAAGTATGAGGATCATTCTGTAGGGATAAAAATAGAACCCAGAAAAAGGCCTTTTAAACAGAATTAAATGCACAAAGTACAATTAAATTAACAAAGACATATTCATAGTGTAGTACAGTTATTCCATGTTTACAGTGTAAGTATGCTTACAGTGCAGGAACTTGCATTCATTTTAATAACATGGATAAATTAAATATACAGAGTGAAAAAGTAGGTGCATAGTAATAACTGAGACTGCTGTCACCCACAGAAGCATACCCCACGTCTAGGGGAATGGAGGAAATAAAGTTCATAAATACAAGGTGCAAATGCTAATCAGATAGAGTCTGATAGTTAATACCACACAGGCTGATATGCTTCGCTTCTGGAGGGGTAAAGGTTGAAATATATAATGAAGTTGAAATAATCATTCATATGGGCTCTGGACATAAAAGGCCCTTAAATAACAGCAGCAGCAGCAGCTAAATACTTTTTCCTTTGCATACAAACAGAAACATTTACTATTTCAAACATTTTAATTGCACTTGTTTCTTTGACTGGTATTGAGAATTTCTCTGTAGATTTCTATATCATGTGGTGACATTTGTCTGAGTTGCTCAGGCAGCTAAATAACCTAGCCTTAGGATATGCAACAGGATTTTTTTCTTAGGTTGTTGGCGGAGCTGCATGCTGAATGGACACTTTACCAGAATTTCTAATTTGTGCACCCTGTGTCTTAACTTTATGCATTGAGCGTTATACAGTATAAAGTGATTAATATTCAAGAACAGCCCCACTGATTGGTCAGAGCAATCAGTGTGCCCATTATAAAACCATCAACCACAGAAATATGTCCACCTGCTAAACAATACTCATAGAAATCATGGTCACCATTCTCTCTGAGGACCTAAAGTAAAACAAATTTCTAAACATTAATAACCCATCCTATGTACCACAAGGCTTCTTCTTGGAGCAGAAAATTGATTTTTTTTAAAAACTGAAAAAATAACCTCACAGGATGCCAGGAGTGCCTAAACAAACAGTTTCACTCTTGCACGATCCTAACCCCTTAAAAAAAGGTAGTAGGAACTGCATTTAATCTGTGTACTGTGCAGGCATTAGCATGTACATGCTGAGTGCATGTGCAGTGCATACTTTTATATGAACATGGGCTAAGTGGGGGGGGGGTATTAAAGTCAGTTCATAAAATGATACTATTTAGAAAAGGTAATCATCTTTTTTTAAATAGGGCGGCCATGGTGGTGCAGTGGTTAGCATTGTCACCTCACAGCAAGAGTTTCTCCGGTTCAATCCTCGGCTGGGGTGCCTTCTGTGCAGAGTCTGCATGTCCTCCCTGTGATCGCGTGGGTTTCCTCCGGGTGCTCCGGTTTCCTCCCACATCCCAGAGACATGCTGTAGGTGGATTGGACATACTAAATTGGCCCTAGGTGTGAGTGCGTGCATGTGTGTGCCTTCTGTGGAAGGTTGGGCACAGAGCTGGCAACTCGACACCATAAAACTCCACTGCCAATCATGAGCGGACAGGTGATCCGCTGTGGCGACCCCTAACCGGGAAAAGCCGGAAGAAGAAGAATCATCTTTTTTTAAATAATATTGATTGTGGGTGATGCTTCACCTTTATGACCATGACCATAGGTAAACTACGCAATTACCCACAGTCAGCCGTGAGTTACTGCTAAACTCAATCCCTTGAAAGTTAAAATGACAGATCATGAACTCAAAAAAGTAAGGAAGAGTTGAATAATCTGCACTGTCTCATTAAGAGAGAAACGCTGGGAAAACAGATACATAGGGAAATGCCGCCCCAAAGTGCTCAAAACATTTCTGATGAAAATAAAAGTATTTGCATTTGAAGTGTGCAAGGGAATTGTCAAGTGAAACCTGTCACAGCCCCCTTAGAACAAAAACTCACACACAGCTGTAAATCGCAAGCTGCCCCCATAGTGTTAAAAAACTATGTAGCACAAACTGCATACAATAAGTTGTCACCCTTCCTGCATGTTTCTGTCTTGTTATAAGGACTGTCTACTCTTAAGGCGATCTGCAGAGTAGTTCTTGAGTAACAAATTCCAAAGCCGTATTTCGTGGCACACCGTAATTTCAAAGCAGATAACACTTTCCAGAGTATACACTTTTGAGGAATAAGCCTTTTATGGACTGGGAGCCATCCAACTATAATGTCATGTCTGATACACCTGTGACCTTTCTGTTATCCCCCAGTTTTATATACTCATTTTGGCATTATTACTTACTTAAAACTGAGGATTTTTACATCAGGAGATTTGTTTTAGTATGTTGCAGACTGGGATAGAATTAAGCAATAACCAATGATGTTGGTGTGGTACATTAAGATTTACCCACTGCTAGTGTGATTTAATCATGAGGGGGAAGCCCGAGTGATTAAATAAAGCCAATCGTGGGCAAATCTTAATATACCACACTACGAAGTTGGTTATTGCTATTATACAATGGCATTATTTAAGAAAAAAATACTTACTTTTCTTAAATAATGTCTTTCTATAAAAGCACCGTACTGTCCTTCCGTGGCTGGTAATATCCTGGTGTCTTTTTTTGATGTACCGCACATACGTATGGGACTTGCATTTCCACGCATACCCAGTACATCAGTGCTTTGGAAAGGAAGCAATGGGAAAATAAAGTCTTCGTTGCTCCATTTTTGTTTTCTTTTTTTATAAAAAAAAACAGTTTTGACAGTTTCGGAGTAGGAGAGAGACAAAATGGAGGAAATACAAAGAAAATCATGTACGTGTCTTTACTTTTAAATAACGTACCTGATTTTCCTAGTATTTTCTCCATCCTGTCTCTCTCGTATGTCCAGAGTTTGGATTACAGATTTTTTTTATTTTTGTTAAAAAAAAATAAATAAATAAAAAAAATAACAATCAAAAAAACTCCAGGCGACTGGACCTTTTTCCGTTGGTATATTCTCGGATTTACAACCAGTCATTGTATAATTGTGATTCATTTTAAAATGAAAACAGTTTTAGCATACTCAGCATTTCAGTAATTGGTGTATCCCATGAAACTCTGACTTTGATTTTTTTATTAGCCTGTTCACAGGACTGAATATATTCTTGAAGCTGATTGCTAATTTCCATAGCCATTTTCAGTTTCATGTGTTGCTCTTTGCTTACTTTAATAGGTTCTGTGTACCGCTGAGTTTTTTTAGCTTCCATTTTCCCTATAGGCATTATTTTTTCATATTTCATTGGTCAGTTTTATAATCATGTTGCTGTGATCACATTCTTGTTGCCTACAACCTATTTTCTTTTATTGCAAGACTGTCATGAATGAGGCAGTCAAACCTCTCTCTTATAAGGGAGGCCACACAAGCCAAACAGATTGTATCATGCTGCCAAGAGATTTCTCTTTGAAAATGCTATGCTTTCTCCCTGCTCAATCTGAAACTAAAACGAAACACCAAAAAATCATCATTTTGTATTCCTTTGCTATAATCTGTATATTTACTAATGCAGTACAAAATAAGAAATGCACAAATCATACATTTCTTGTTTGTGTTTAATCTATTTTTTAGTTTCGTGGTTGTATTAACAGGCCTTCCTTTTATGACGTTACATTCTGAATGAAGGGAAAAACATTAAAGGATGGACTGAATGGAATTTCATGTGGGAAGTTAATTGCATAGGTGATTCAGTGTATTTCATAAATTTATCCTAAACAATTACTTACTTCTGAAAGGTACTCAAGTTGATACATTCAAGATGTAATTGATAAAAAAATAGTAAGTTTTTCAAGCCCCTTAAGCATTTCTCTTTACAGAATGCAACAAAATCAACTTGGACAGCCTTGCAGAGCTTGTAGATACTAAACCATTTGTACTAGAAAAGGTACACTTCAGTTTGTTTTCTTTTCCTGTCTTGTTTTTAACAAAGCAGTACAGGAGAGCAACAATCTCTCTGAACATCGCAGGAGGACCCTTTGGGACTTCCATCCATTTCCAGCTAGTCCTTGCATGAAGCCTGTTTGTACTTGCTGAAGACAGCGCACGGCTTGCTAAATTATTTACAAGTTGATTAATAGACTCACATGGGTATAATTAAGAGAGGGAGAGACAGCGGCTACAGTAACAGATACAGTGCTTGGGGGAACTGGGGACTTTTCTTCTCTCTTTTTTTTAAGAAACTTTCTGGGGCAGTGGGTGTTTGAAAAAGAGTTGGGAAGAGTGCAAATCCTGGATTCTTTTGAAGTGGAAATAGGACAGTTTGAGTCTGTCGACTTTAATTTTTCAGAAGCCATAGGGGCCCTGCAGTGCAACTCAATTTTTATTATTGAAGAAGTCTGTGTTTTTTCTATTTCTCCCTCCCCCTATTGCTTTTCACTCTGCCTTATTCTGCATTCTGCTTTCTTCACAAAATACAGTTATTAGCAGAATTATTTCCTGTTTAGTCTTTTTTAAGTAATTCCTCACTCATTAAAAAAGAATTACATTTTTTTATTGAATGATGTATATATTCTCGGTCATATTAATAGCAAATAGAGTAGTGTTTTCAGTAGTAAACATGACATATTTACATATAAAATACAGGTATTAGGATCTGCTTTAGGGAGTAGTTATCCACACAGTTTGTGTAAAATGTTAGATCAGTTTAATTTAAAATAGCTACAGACTGAGAGTTCAAAATTACCATCATCTGGCTTTGTCATAAATGGCCGATCTAACATGACCACTTTGTGCTTGTACCAATCAGATGCAGCTTTGTAGTGGCTGTAGTTACTAGACCATTTGTTCTGGGAAAGGTAGACTTCATTTGTTTTACTAACATGACCTCGGACCTTGGAGTTAAAAAAATATTTAATTAGTTGTAGACTGACTCCTCAGTTTTAATGGTACTTAGAGAAATAATCACTGAATAATGTTTGTGTTTTATTTATTTTAATAAGATGTTGTTTTAGAAATAAGGACCCAGTTAAGGACTTTAAAATATTCTTTAAAAATGAGTTAGTCTTTTCATGTTAAACATAACAGACTTGTTAAGTACATCTGCGTCCTTACACGAATACAATATTTTAAAGGTAATCTTTTTAATAAGCATGTGATTTATGTTTTATTAAGATTCTCTTCTCTTATATATAATGATGCATAACAAATGTACCTATACATTTCATACTGAATCTGTTGCTTTAGCTATTTGATTTTTTTATTGAAGCCTTGGGCTGTAGTCTAATCCTTAAAACTGGCATAGGATGTTGTGCAGAATGTTTTACTGTGCCTTTTACCCTAGGAAATTGATTATATGACATATGTATTAAAGTGAATAATACAGGAAGTAGCACTGTCACTGTAATCTTCTGAAGAAGTCCGTTTCCAAGTATTTTGATTTAATTATTCAACAGCTTACATGACTTAGGACTGTGGCTTTTCCAGGAAGTGTTTCCTTCAGCCTAGAGGCATCACAGGATTGCTGTGGGGAGTGTTAGCCTAAGAAGTGAATAGGTGCTTTCAAGCCAGGAAGGCAGCACCTGCAACAGTTGCTGAACTGAAGGCCCAGGTGTGGCAGGAACTGAACAAGAGCAGGTGGTGAGATATTGTACAGGCTATTCCCATGAAGATTTGAAAAGTGCTAACCTAGGGATGTTGTTGAGAAGTGGAAGGAAAACATTGAGGAACTCCTGAATCTAGTGCCCTCCTCTGAGGAAGGGTATGAGAAGTAGATAATAAGATTGGATCTTTCTCAGCAGATGAAGCTACTGTTATGCTTAAATGATTTTGATGTGAAGGCTGTGGGTGAGGGATGGGTTCCAGCTTGAAATGCTGGACATTATTAGGGTGTCAGAGTCAGCATGCCACTTTGGCTGTTGCTGGGATAATATATATGCGGTGCCAAACTGTGGCATTGTACTCGATTTTCAGCTAAGGTAGACAGCACTGTATGTTACAGTTGTAGAGGGATCACATTTCTCATTCTCTCCACAAAGGAGATTAACTCCAGTAGCTGAGCCTCAGATTCAAGCATTACAGATTCCATCCTGACCATGAAACAGCAGAACTCTTTCTCCTTGTACAGATATCGGTGGTAACATGGAAGTTTGCAGTACTATCTACGTGTGTTATATGGTGTTAGAGAAGTCATTTAACTGTGCTCCCTGAAATGCCTTGTAGGAAGTGTTGAAACTGTATATGTTATCAGGCCCACTGATATGAGCCATTTGGTTCCTGTGTTTGAGGAGTGAAAGACGTGCTTTGCAGTTCCTACGTCAGGTTGAATGCATTCAAGGTTTGTGTAGGACTCTACCATTGGTGTGTGTTGTTTCCAACCCTGTTTCTGACTTTCATGGAAGATACAGCATAAATGTGGAGGATATCCATTTTGAGAACATGAGATGTATCTTTGCTGTTTGCAGAAGATATTGTCCCCAGCCTCGAGTGACTGATTTCAACCTTGCATTGGTGAAATTTGCTGCTGAGTTTGAACAAGAGGATATTAACATCGGCACTTAAAAACTGAAGGTCATGGTTGTCAGCTAAAAGAAAAATGTAGTGCTGTCTTTAGGTGAGGAATTGATGGCTATCTCAGATGGAAGAGTTTAAATATTTTGGAGTCTTTATCTTCGATGAAGGGACAGGCAGTCATAAAACTGACAAGTGGATGAATGCATCAGCAGCAACAGTACTGAAGGTGTTGTACTCACTTCTAGTAAAGAAACAAGAAATGAGTCAGAGGTCAAGCTATGTGCCCAGCTTCATATGCTTATGAGCTTTGTGTAGTGATTAGAGGGGATGAGATCACATGTATAAGGCTTTCCCTGTGTAGCAGGGCTTGTAGTCCATGCAGAGAGATGACAATAGGAGTATAGTCGCTGCGGTTTGCTATCACAGCCTTGAATCCCATAATCCTCAGACCATAATATCAAAAGATCAAGTTACTAAAGACCACAATATTGAAATTCTGGAAATGTTCCTCTCTAGGACCCATGTGTGCACTTGTTTCTAGGTTCACACTAGTAGGAGGATTAAGTATTCAAGATTTTTAGACATTGTGGTCTTCAGCATTTTGGTTTTTATTTTTGATGTTATGGTATCAGGAGTATGAATTTTAAGATTGTGGACTTCAGGATTGTGATAGTAAATATAATTGCTGCTTCTCTGTGTTGAGAAAAATCATATTTAGGTAGCTTTGGAGGATGTCCTGTGGGTGTACTAAGCAAAACCCACTGAGAGGCAGACCTAAGGTATATTGAAGTGATTGTAGTTCTTAACTTGTCTGTACTATCTTGGAGGGTCTCACAGGGTGAACTGGAGACGGCTGCTTGAGATAGGTATGTCTAGTCTACCCTGTTCAGCTTTCTACTTCTGTGACTGTCACCAGGCAATCAGTTTAGAAAATGGACGGACATTGCACAAAGTGTACAAATGCTCTAAATAAAGTTAATTTGCTTCAAGCCGTAAAAACAGGAAAGTAAAAGTCTTATGTTACTTTTTGAACTGTTGTCTAAGTGTTAATTTTATATCTATCACAGAACAACATCAGGACCCTCCTTATAAATCCCTTTTCCTCAACATCATGATTGAAATATATCTCCAGCTTTGTAATACTTGACTTGGCCTTGTATCCCACACCTTCTAGCTCATACTAACACAAGTATGTCATAAGGCGACATATATTGTACTTCACTTCTCTTTGTGAATTTATGTATAAGGTGCTGTTTTACAGTTGGTATAGTATGTTGTGTCTCACCCTGCAGTTACATATATTGTAATTTTTGTCACACCTTGCGAGTACAGTGATTGTTACATAACTTGTATATGTATATAGAATATGCTTGCTCCCAACTACCATAGGTGTACCAGAAGGCTCAGTCTTAGGCCCACTTCTTTTCTCTATATTTACCAATAATCTTCATACCACCACACAGCATGCATCACTTATACAATACATTGATGACTCTACTCTTATCTGCTCAGCCCCATCACATCCCTCCCTGCAACAGCTCACCCAAAAGTCCTTCACCCCTGTGGAAAGTTGGATTACCCAGATACAACTTATCCTAAACCCCAATAAAACCAAATTACTACACTTTACCCCCCAACAAAACTATCACCACCCCTTTATCCTTCTATATCTCATCCAAAAATGGTACCATTATCTCCCCATCAGACCATGCCAAACTCTTAGGGGTTGAAATTGATAAAAATCTACACATTGATGTCCACGTTTCTCAGACTATCAAAAAATTCCATAAAAAATGGGGACTCTATACAGGCTTAGGAAATCCCTCTCTAAACTAGCAAGGACTACCCTAGTCCAAATTCACCTCTTGTCTACCCTAATGTATGCTGCTCCAATTCTTACTCACTTGATCTAGCCAGACTTGAATCATGTTATAATAATATCACCAAGTTTGCACAGTTCCAGCTTTAGAACCCACCATTGCCAGGCTCTTAGGGAACTGCAATGGCTGGAATTTCCCCAGCTTCTAACCTATAAGCAGTTACTCATTGCCTACAATGTGATTGCATATCCTGAAAATACCCCAGCACTATGTCAAATTCTCACCCATTATAATACAAACCGCCCTCTCTGAGCTTTTGGCAAACCCCTCCTCTGTATCTCTCGGGCTAACAGTACTGCAGGAAAAGCACTATTCTCCCACTGCGTAGCTAGAACCTGAAATAATCTTCCTACTTCTCCAACCAACTTCTGCCTCCACCTTTTCTGACTTTAATAACTCACTTAAATCATACCTTATGAATAAATAGTTATAACTGTGTATTACTTAAGCCATCCTACTTCACCACTGACATACCACACTTCAAATTTGATCTGCTGAAAGTGTATAGTACTTACTAGGGCTTCTGATATTTGCTGATGGAACATGTATACTTGTCATTTTATTGGACTGTTACTTCCTACTGTCATATACTGTATTTGTAACATAACTGTTTTAAAATGCTTTATTGTATACTTTATATATCAACTCTTACTCTAGTTAACTGTATTAATGTTTTATCATATTGTTTGAAATGTTTTCTTTATCTGTACTGTACTTTAAATACTTTGTGTAAAAATTTCTTTATTCTGAGGAGTTTTTCTCCCTGGGCCTCCGCTGAAAATGAACCTGTGTCCAGTTGGACCATCCTGGTAAACAAATGTAAAATAAAATAAAAATAAAATGTATGGTCTGGGGTCTACTTCATAACATTGAATTTTATAACATTGAGACCATAACATCAAAAATTCAAAACACTGAAAACCCAAAACATTGAAAACTCAGCATTGAAAGTGTGCTTCATAACGTTGAAAACTACATTGCAAAGCTAAATAAGATCCCCTCCACCTACCCCACCACCTAACAAACACACTTTCTACTACGTTTCTGTAGGGGGACAATCCCCCCTGCACCCCCATGTTGGGGGCTCTGCCCCTCACACCCCCCATAAATAAAATATACCAACTCCAAGATCTCACTACAGTGGAAAAAAAGTTAATTTAGGAATGCAGAAACATAGAAAGTGTGTTTGTTAGTTAGGTGTTGTTAAGGTGGAGAGGATGTTATTTTATATTTGCATTGTAGTTTTCAGTGTTATGAAGCACACTTTCAATGTTTTGGGTTTTCATTGTTTTGGGATTTAGATGTTTTGGTCTCATTGTTATGAAATTCAACGTTATGAAATTTCAATGTTATGAAGTAGACCCATGGTCTGCACAGTGTAATGTGGTATGGCACAGAAATAAGATGATATCTGTGTCTTGTGTAAAGCATTTATCTCTTTTGTTGTATAGAGTATATTGTTCTGTACTGTGAGGATATTGTGTGTTTATCTCTGTATGTATATTTATAGTGTGAGCAAAATGATATATATATATAATGTATAAATAATGTTCTTTGTTTTTCATAGTGTATTTTGTATTATGGGGGGACATTGCAAAGGTCCTTTTGAATCTCTGACTTAAAGGACTTGAATCTAAAATGTCATATTAAGACAGATGTGTGCTTTATGGGTATCCTTCAGTTGCAGACTTGCAGGACACTTGGGAATAGCTATGGATTCAGGTGTGGGTGGAATGCAGAGCTGTGGTTTAGGTAGGGCAAGCAGCATTAGTGAATGAATTCTAAGGTCTTATTTCTCTACATTTGTGTTTACCTGGCTCATGGCTGCACAGTATTCATTGTACCTGTCAAATTATCTGGTAGTCAACTAAATCAACATATAAACTCAGGGTGGAGCAGTGATGGAGTTTCCTGCAGTAAAGTGCAGTGTTTTTAAACCTGCATGGTAAGAAGAAGACAAAAAGCTCTGTGCTTTATGGTAGTCATAATATATATCTGTGGTCAGTGGTGGGGCTAGAGCTGAAAGTTGTGAGAGTCCCTGAAAAATGCAGATGAAAGCTGCAGAAGATTTCATCATAACCAGGAATGTCCTGCTATTAAAAATTCCGAGTGAATACAAAATCTAAATATGTCTAAGAAATATAACGGCTACGCCTTCTGAATATCAGAAGGGAAATAGTATGTCCTGGTGATTTTAACATGACTGAAGAGACATGTTCTACAGGAAGCTTTGATCGATTAATCTTAGTACTTTTGTCATACATAAACAGCTAGAAGAATCTAAATTAACTTACAGTTGTTATACATTAAATTAATAAATCTGATTTTGGTTCTTCCTTCTTAGTGAGATTCTGAACTAAAGTTACCACATATCCTTCCAACTGCCTTGCATGGAGACAAATTTAGTTTTATAAACCCAGCTCTAGAAATGGAACTCCTTGCATTCCATAACAATAATATATTATCCATGGTGACAAGGCAACTTGTCACTAGAAGTTGGCAGTTTGTTACTGCTTTCAGATGTACCATCTCAGTTATGACTACAGAACACTTTTTCTGGTTAGTTGTTATGCTAAAGCTTGTCAAAAGGGAAAGAAACTACAGTTAAGTACGGTCATTGTCAGTGAGCACATATAATAAATATTATGCCTTCTGAACCAGGAAGACAGGAGGGATATCAGTGCCTGTAACACTGACTTCCTTCAATCCCTGTAAACTTTATTTAGTGGGATTTTTCAAATGTACTATAAAATACCTGTTGTGTCCTTTTTTGTGTCATTCTCTGCAATATGAGATCCAACACCAGCAAACCTTCTTGATGGGACTACATTCGGGTTCATCCTCTCTTACATTCTAATTTAGCATTTCTTTTCAAAGTTTTCCCATGCTTGAGAGCATATGCTTCCCAACACATAACACCATCATGCTCTGCACAATAAATCCTGCCCATCTGCAACCACCTTCACCTTTTTTCTGCCACTCATACACTTATATCTCAGTCCTGACTGACACTGAAAAGTTCCTGCCTTCATTGCCTAAAGCAACTAAGCATAAAGCATGGCTATATAGTTAACAAATCATGAGTCAAGGCCAACACTAGAAATGTCTCTACTACTGTGGAGAGCAGCATAACTTAAAACACTGCCATAAATGCCATTGGTTCGACACTGCTACCTGCAGAGATTGGATTGTGGTGGTACTTGAAGGTTCCCTGCATGGGCGTCAGTTAGAGACATAGGTCTCTGCCACAGCACCATCAGGAGACCCATGACTCAGAAAGTGTACTGCTATGCAGCTCACTTAAAGGTAAATCCACTTATGAAATGGTCCTCTCATTCTCCCATATATTGAACTCACCCATGACCAGGAATGGCTGTGCATTGTGCCATTCTTCTTAATTTTAGCCAGTGATGAAATATCCATAAGTGGCAGGCCCCCTGGCTCCTATCCAGAAGGTTGCATCCCAGGGTGCAACTGCAGATCAACCCTCAGCTGGTTGCTCAGAGCATGCTTAAGATTAGCTTGATTCCTGAAAACAGTCCCTCTCATCACCCATAGATCTGTGACTCTTGGCAGCTGCTCCACAGGACTGTCAAGGTCTAATAATCCAGGTTATGATATCAATACATAGTACGGTCTGATGCCAGCCTTAGGTCCAGTGCAGGCCTGTCTTTGTCCCTGCATGACCTTTCCTAGGTTTATTCCTAAATACAGACTTCTTACTGCCTTACAGTCAGTCCTTAGCAGGGAGCTGGGCCCTGGAAAAACTATTGGAGATATTACAGATTTATTATTAAAACCTGTGTAGAGGGGAGGACTCAAGTAATTTTACAAGGATGTTGTACTATTCTTCTGAGGTCTGAATTTGCCAACAGCATTGGAAGGGGAGACAGGGCAGTTAATAGTTCATATTGTTAAAGATGAGATAAAAAATATGATGTACCTTCAGCTAAAAGGTAAAACACCAGAGGCTGATGGCACCCCTGCAGAAATCTGGAAGTTAGTTGCCAAGAAAATAATAAATATATGGAATTTGTTAACAGAATATTAAGAGGTGGGAAAGGTCCTAAAACTGGGATGAATGCAATAGTGGAAGTACTCCCAAAAAGGACAAAGACCCAGCAGACTCTGCATTGTGCAGGCCTGTTTCAACATTGAACCATAACTGTAATTGTATGGCCATAACAAGTCAGAGAATGGCCAAAATTCTTCCTGTATTCATAGACATGGATTGGTGTGGCTTTGTGGAAGGTAGGCAAACACTGGATAATGTTGATACATTGAGAGGCTGAACAGAAGAGAACATGTTTGATGATAGTGAATCTCAGTGCAGAGAAGGCAGTTAACAGGGTCCAGTAGGACTGTATGAGTAAACCGATGACAGGATTTGGCTTCCCAAAAATACTGATGGATTAATACTGAAAATTTATGCAGGTTCAGGAACAAGAAAGAAGTTGGAGAACCTTTCATAAATGCTGTATTTAAGCAAAGAACTAGGTAGGAATGTCTGCTTTGCCCCTTTCTAATTGTAATGCACCAGAAGCACTTAGCTAGGACAATAAGATGTGCACAGATCAAGAGATTTAAGTAGTATGGCGGTCAAGATAAAATAGTCCTGTTCGCAAATGATAATTTCTTTTTTTGTTGACTGGGTTAGTCCCAGTGGGCTAGTGGCCGCTTTTCAGAGAAGTTAGATGATGGTATTTACACTACTAGGGCATCAGTGAACTTCACCTGTCCTTTAACAGGTGCCTGGGATCTTTTTACATCCACCTGAGCTACCACCAACTCAAGCAGATGGAACTTTGGTTTAACATCTCATCCGAAGGAGAGCACCCCCAGTCAGCAATCCATCTGTCTGGCGTTGGAGTAAATCCCACAGCCATCTGCACCAAAGGTGAGTGTGCTGTCTGTTCTGTCCCTGACACTGCTATTTGACAAAGTTTGATCCGGGCATTATTACACTTTTATATATGATACAATTTCAACTGTTTTCTGGGTATATAATAAAAAAACAAGAGTAAAGCAATACCACTGAATTATGTACCTACCTATACATGATCTAGTGCAGCAATCTCCACGTCTGTGGGGGCATGAGAAAATTAAATATTTGAGTATCTGGGTGAAAAAATAACTAACAGTAGTGATAAAGGGGACTTGGGCGAAAAACAAAGAGAAGATAATTAAGAAAGTAAGGTCCCAGAAAATAATAGTGATGGACTTGGAGAGAATGATGCAACCAGTCAAAATGTTGTGGTCCCCTTAGTGTTATATACTGGTCAGACCTATTTTTAGCAAAAAAACAGGATAAAATGTGGACATTACAAGAGTTTATATGGAAGGGAAAATCGGGAAAAGCTAAAAGAGATAAGTTGATTCTTCCCTTGGAAAAAGGGGGGGTTAGGAAGGTCAAATCTGAATGGCTGTTTTAAGGCCAGTCAGTTGAGGCTTATGTACATTACCCAGGTAGAATGTTATACAGCTAAATGGAAAAAAATACGATGTTAAATTGAAAGTCGGGGAGGGGATATTCTAGAAGTAAAAGGAGAATGACCAGTGTACCTAGGGAGGATATTAATAATAATTCTATGACATTACAAAGTCACATACAATATTTTGATAAAACAAGTAAAAGGTTGGAAAAAGAGAGACTACAAAGTGAGACAGCGGCAGTTAAAGATACAGTCGGTAGGCATGAGGATGCTGGAGATAACTGTAGAAGCTTAGCCAAAGTACTGAGAATAGCAGTCGCGTGAGATAGAGGTAAACAGCTTTTAGGGACTGCTTAATGCGAATTAAAGCAAAGAGACAGAGAGAGGATATACAACATGAAATGCCAGCTGTAGTAAAAGTTTTCATAGAACCGAGGACAGACACTGTAGTATAAAAAGTGAGTAGTTAGTAGGGCACACAGAATACTTCTTGAAACTCCAAGAATCATTTGGGGGAATTAAGGAAGGATTGGGAGGAGAGAATTAATCCACAAATTATAAAATAACAATGTAAACCATCTAAATATGTGATAACATCTAAGCAGTGTAGAATATTTGCCTAGAAATTGCTGCACAGGTACTTTTACACAATTTAACAGACAGAGTACAAAAAATGTGCCTTAAAATGAATGGTAGCCACTGGAAATGTGACAGAGAAGGAGGAAATTAGGGGCACGATTTTTGGGAGTGTTTGGGTTTGACAGGTTTTAATCATGTTACACAGAATGTTTTAGTGCACATGAGGGTTGGGAGGGTGGCCTAATGTTTAAAGTGTGCCTTACAAACACAAGGTGCAGGGTTTGAGTCTCACAAGGGATAATTGGCTAGGCTTAAAAATGGCTCGCAAGGGCAGTTAGCCTAGTACTAACCTATGAATCTATGATTATGCACAAAGATCCAGTTTATTTAAGCTCTAGCACAGATTTACAAGAATTAAAGCGCAGTAAGACTTTACAGAGTATATCTGAGGTAGCAGCTGAAAAAAACGACTAGGAAATAGAAGAGATATATTAAACCAAATTTAGGGGGCACGTTAGATATAAATAGACACAGGTTTTGGATCTTTTTTGGGGAGGTAAATTGCAGATTAACAACTGACATTTGTGGTAATACTACATACAAAATAATGTAAGGATGGAACAGAAGGGCAAGTGGCTGGTGGGCAGTGGACTGGCAGGCTTAAAATAAAACATGATTAATAAATGTGGGAAAGACATTTTAAGAAAACAACTTTGGTTATACATGGAATTCATGTTTAAAAGGGGTGTGAAAATGTGTGTTTGTAAAAGAATATAAAGTACGTAAGTCAAGATTTTTGTGGTAACAATGTTATTTGAATGCCTTGGAAAGTGCATATGTTGGTTCTGCATGACTGTACTTGAAAAATTAATAAAGTTTTAAAAAGAAAAAACTTGATAGTGGAGTCTGGATGTTAACACAGTCACCTCCCTTTTAGAGTTCTTAGATTGTACGCAGAAAAAAATCCACTGTTAAAGACCATACTGCCTGGTGGGTCTCCTGGAACAGGCCAGACTGTACTGAGAACAGTGGAGGTTATCTGTGCATCACAGCAGCGGTAGGTGTTCTACTCCTGTTTCCTCTTTATTATAAATGGAAAGAATACATCAATCCCATCCTGCATATCAGTTAATTCAACAAGAATATCTGGTGTGCCAGCTTCTTGATGGTGATCTTCCATGAGGTCATACCCCTGAAGCTACAAATAGCAAGCATGGTATTGCCATACAACTTTCTGAAGTTCATTGTAGGTAGATAGGTGATTCTCCATGAGGTCACACCCCTGAAGCTACAGATAGTAAGCGTGGTGTTGCCATACAAGAGCTTTCTTAAGTTCATTGTAGGCAGATAGGTGATCCTCCATGAGGTCACACCCCTGAAGCTACAGATAGCAAGCATAGTGCTGCCATACAAGAACTTTTTTAAGTTCATTGTAGGCAGATATTATCTTCAGTGCAGTTTGCTCCCATTTGGACAGTCATTTGCACACAGGGTGTTCACCAGTGTGTTGATCATGGTGGCTGAAGCCTTGCAGGAGATAACACTTCATGATTCCCCCTATTAAGATGACAGACTCCTGACACTCCAATCAAGAGACTTTCTGGAAGCATTCATGTAGTGGGTACTGTCATGGTACCATTTCCTGTGGATGACCTTAAGCTTGTTAACACCTTTCTGACTCTGATCCCAGCTGAGAGAATGATTTGTTTGTAGCAGGGTGGAACATTTCAACTGTTGGTTTTCACTGCCTCTGGAGAATATGAATTTGGCAGTCAAGAAATGCAAAGAATGCTACAGGCTTACAGCAACACCTATGGACCCAACAACCATCACAATCTTTATGGTGTGTTCCGTACACCCAAGCACTACATTATATTAGCTTGAAGACAGGAGAAAATAATAGCCTGTCTAGTATACACTTTGTGTTTTTAACATTCTTCATCATATCCATCCCTGACTTCCTTCTCACCCTTACTCTACCTGTTCCATGACCTTTTGATTTTTTCCTTTGGACTCCTTCATCATCATCTGTTGTCCTTCCTTATCACTGTTGCAACATTCTTTACTCTTGGGATATCCTGACGAAGGTACCCTAAAGTTTGGCCAGCAAACAAAAGCCTTTACAACTTCCAGGCTTTGTATGTCAGATGTATGTCCAAAACAATAATAAAACAAATCCTCAGAAATTCTGGAAAGGTATTTCTGCCCTTCTTAACCCCAGCAAATCAGATACCCCTTCCCCAGACCCAAATATTCTAGATTCAGATTTAGCTACCCAATTTAACTCTTTTTTCATTGAATCTATTTCTAAATTAACCTCTTCATTCTCTACCACCACCACATTCTCCAACATACCCCCACTCTCCACTAGCAACACTCTACCCTGCACTACTACATGTCCCTCATTCCCATCAACTAACTCTATACTATCTACCTCTTCTCCATCTCAAACTTTCTCATCATCTTCACTACCCACTAACACCCACTTTTCCCACTCTCCTCTATTCTCACTAAAACCAATTCCCACTTCTACTATAAAGAAACTCCTTAGGAAACGGAAGCCATGTACAAACGCTCCTGATAACATCCCTTCTTACTTTCTCAGTATAGCTGCTGATGCAATTGCCTACCCCATTAGCATTTTAATTAATCGCTCTATACAAGAATGTATAGTACCTCAAATCTGGAAACAGGCCTTTATCATACCCTTACATAAAGGTGGCAACAATAACAATGTAACCAATTTCCACCCAATCGCTATCCTGTCTCCCATTTCTAAACTCTTAGAAAAGTGTGTCCAACTTCAACTCCTACCACATCTCTTAGATAATAACCTCCTAACTCACTCACAACATGGATTCAGACCACATCATAGCACCATGGCAGCCCTCCTCTCCTTCCTTGAAACTGTAAACAAAGCCTGTGACTCTGGCCAAATTGTATCTACCCTACTTCTTGACCTCTCCAAGGCATTTGACACCATCTCACATAGCCTGCTTTTAACTAAACTTTCTGAACTTAACCTAGGTCCTTCCTCTTTGACTTGGTTCTCCAGCTACTTATCCAATAGATATCAAGCAGTAAAATGGAAGAAAGCCACCTCCTAATTTCTTAATACCCCTACTGGAGTTCCACAAGGCTCCATACTGGGTCCCCTTCTCTTCAATATATTTATAAATGATTTCCACAAATCTATCCCATTCTCAAATATCATCCAGTATGCAGATGATTCAACTATTATCTGCTCTGCCTCATCCATTCCCACACTTCTAAAACTTACACAAGATGCCTTTTCAACCACTGAGCAATGGATGAAAGATAATCACCTAGCTCTCAATGCTTCTAAAACCAAATTAATGGTATTTACCCCCACTAAAGCCACTCCTCTCAATATGAATACATTCTCAATCATGAGTCAAAATAACACACATCTGGAACTGGTGACAGATACCAAGTTACTTGGGGTCCAAATTGATAACCAACTAAAATTCAACTCCCACATACAACTAAATATCAAAAAACCCCACCGAAAACTAGGTATGCTCTACCGACAAAATCATTACCTTACACCTGCCACTAAAATCACTCTCTCTACTTCCTTTCTCATCCCCTCCCTTCTCTATGGAGCTCCACTCCTAACTAATCTACAGTCCTCTGTAAAAAAAACAACTCTCCTCCTGCTACAACAAAATTGCCAAGTTCGCTACTAGCCATAAGTCATCAACCCACCACTGTCTCTCTCCAAAAACTAAAATGGCTAGAGCTACCTAATCATCTAACCTACACACAATTAACTCTCGCCCACAAACTCATTCTCAACCCCTCCCTTTGTCCCTCACTTTCTTCTGCCTTTAAAATGCATCTGCCAAATAGAGTATTAAGGTCTCATAATCAAAATCTATTAGAAGTGCATAAACCAATTCATCCCCCTGGAAAAAAACTACTATCCTACGGCCCAGCTCGCCTCTGGAACTCCCTTCCACCTTCCATTCGCACAATCCCTAACCATTTGAATTTCAAAAGATCTCTTCATTCGCACCTAGCGTCCCAGTGGGAATGCTCTTGCTCCCACCCCACATAATTAACTCTGGCTACCTCATCTTCCATCCTTCCCCTGCTTCTCCAGTAATTCTTCCTTTTTTCCCTAACACTCACACTCTGTTTCCTATGGAATTTGCAAAAATGTACTAGTCTGATATAATGTACTAGACTGCACTTCTTAAGTTTATGCATCATAATATGAATTTACTTCCAGTATTACTTTGTAATATTACTTTGTTAGTCTGTATCATCTATATGATCCATCATAAGTATACAGAATTTCTAATGTATGCTGAACTATTTTGTAATTATTTGCTTGAACTTTTTGCATTGTATAACTATCATTAATAACCTACTGTATTGAGATTGTTATGGAGCTTTTCTCCCCAGGACTCCATTGAAAACTGGTTCATTTTGGCCCAATGGACTATCCTGGTAAACCAACTGCAAATAAATAAATAAAATAAATAAATAAGGTACATATGGGATGTACAGATGCCTAATCCTCAGAAGTTTTTTTCCGCCAGTCCGAATGATCTGTACGTTGTTCACCAAACTGGTTCAATTACTGAGCCTTCTAAAGATAAGTCATGTGTAATATCAACAAGAAAGGGACACAAAATCTTACCTTCTTTACAGGCTGGCCTTTCAGGCTTGGGATTTTGCAGTCTGCCATCATTTGGGTCTTCAATTGGTTTGCATCCCTTCAGAAGACAATCTAGTGGCAGACACTCTGAACAAATCCAGGACAAATCCTCATGAATGGTTGTTTCACATGGAGGTCTTTCTGTACACTGTACATTGGTGGATTACTCCTCAGGTAGATCTTTTTGTCTTCTGTCTCTGAAACGATAACTTTCCCATTTCTGTTCCAGAGTGACAAGTCGTCTGGTTTGGAAAGTGCATACTATGTCTTTTTCATGGAAGGTGAAGTTTCTGTATCCCTATCACCCTCTGATACTAGAGGCCCGGCACAAGATCATGTGGGACATATCCAGAATCTTGCTGGTGACTCCGCTTTGGCCCAGACAGCACTGGTTCCCCTGGCCAGGGGCCATCATCACAAGTTACCTTAGAGACTGGATCTTCTCATACAAGACACGGGATCTCTCTTTCACCCTTACCTGTCCTCTGTTCAGCTGACACTTTGGGTGATAAGATTTTGCTTCCTTTCAGGCGCAAATTTTCTGAGGACATGTTTTGGGTTCTGCAGGAGGCCAGAAAACCCACTGCTAGAAAATCTTATGTGACTAAGTGGAAGAGATTTTCTATTTGGTGTCTCAGGCATGACTTGGACCCTTTTTCTGTGAGGGTTAGTATAGTCCTTTCTCATTTGTGTGAGTTGATGAATTCTGGTTTGGCATATTTATCTATTAAAGTTCAATTGTCAGCCATTTCCAACTGCCTGCCTCTGAATCAGCCTTTGTCCCAAGCAATTTTTAAAAAGTGTCCTTCATATCATGCCTCCAAGAATGCTTATTCCTCCTCCTTGGGACCTTAATTTTGTTGTTGAAAAATTGACTCGGTCCCCTTTTGAGCTTGATTTTCTCCTGGAGGAACTCCAGTGTGTCATCCTGTTTGACCAACCTAGAGCTGTGCATGTTATTGATGTATATCGAGACACCTCCACCTTTAGCCTCTGCCTGCAGGATATTACTTGGACAAAACAAAACGTATCAGGAAATCTAAGTAACTTTTTATTTCTTTTCATGCCAGGAAATTGGGTTTGGCAGTGTCTTAAGTAAACCATCTCCAACTGGATTTCTAAGGCAATTTCATTTTGCTATTCTTTTTGTGCTTGATCTACTAGGGCAGTGGTCTCTTCTAGTGTTTTTTCAAGGGTCTGGATACTAGATCCCTCTTGGAAGCTGCTACTTGATCTACTGTTCACACTTTTACCAAACATTATAAGTTGCATGTCTTTTCCAGGGCCAGGGCAGGTTTTGTCAGGGCCATCCTTCATGTGTTGGTGGAGGGCTCTCTGCCGTTCTCCTCCCATACTTTCCAGCTTTTTTATTCTCCCAAGAGTAAAGAATACTGCAAAAGTGATAAGGATGGACCCTTCATGGGCATTTTCAGTGACTTCATCTTTCAGGTCCATCCACTCATTGAGGAGTCCTTCAGAAGCAGCTGACCAAGATAATGCAAAATGTCCTGTGGACTCAGATCTAGCTGGGGGTCATCCCAGTGCTGACACCATCAGAGACCCTTGGTCTGGTCCTGACTACCCCTCCTTTGGTATCTCATGTTCTGGTTTATATTTTGGATCTGAAGCCCATGGATTTGAGCCTAGCCAGTAGAGCACAAACATCAGAGCCAATAGCCTTTTTGACTCTGACAGTTTCCCTTATTCTCTCAATTCCAGCAGTGTTGAATTGGTTTGAGTCTCAGAGACAAAGCATCGGGATAAACTCCAAAGTTGTCAGAGTAGTCCTTTCCTCCCAATACCTCAACTGTCAAGAGCTTTGCACTATTATTTGCCTAGGAGCCAGGTCAAGATGGTGCTAATTTCTTTGGCTCTGATTGAGACTTCAACTTTTGAGGCATTTGTAAGGGTTTTCTCCAAATCGAATCAAGAGAAGAGGTGACTTTACCATTCTCAGCTCCTTCCTGATCCTTTGTGGAATCTGTTTTTTTGTCTACTTATCTTAATCTGTGAGCAGCCTTGAGGACGCTCACCATGCGAGTTCCCCATCCAATTCTGAGCCTTCTCCAGAAGTCCTTATGGAGGAGGTTCTGAGGAAAAAGATTTGTAAAAGGAGGCATTCGGACTCTTCACTTGATACATTCACTAAAGACAAGAGACTTTGATGAATGACAGAGTTCACCATGATCCCCTCAAGGATATTTCCTTCAGAGACATTTTAGAACTGATGAAACAGTGACGGGGTTGGTCCTTTGAAGCTCCCTCTTGTGAGGAGTCAGTGTTTGAGGTGTTTGGGGCTGGCTCTTCTACCTGGTGGGTACTTCCACCCACTGATGAGCTTATAGACCTAGTTTCTCAGTTGGACTTGTAGGAACCTACTTAAATCAGATAAAACCTTAGTAGCTCCCAGGAATAGATCACATTGGAGTAAGGGTCCCCCAATAGATGCTCTGGTTGTGGCATCAGCCACTAAAATGGAACTGTCTGATTAGTATATCTGTCCTTCCTCCTGACAGATAGTCCAGGGCTCTGGACAGATTTGAAAAATGGACATATTCTTTAGCGACTTTTGCACTTAGAGCACTGAACTACCTAGCCCATATGACCAGGTTCCTGAGAGACTAAGAACTGACTTCCTCTTTGGTAATCTTCCTGAAAACATCCAGAAGTCAGTGGAGTCCCAGTTATCTACCCAACAGTTGATGTGCAATGTGTCCATGCATCTGCTTTGTAATGTAGCTGATGGTACATGCATGGCAGCAGGCAGTAGCATTGCCATTTGCTGATATGCCTGGATGCACCTATGCGACTTTGTGGAAGGCTTCAACATGTCCTTCATTAACTCCCCATTTGATATTTCAATATTGTTTGGACCTAAGGTGAAAGATTCACTCACCAGAAGTGAACAGGATGACAAGCCCCTGACTGAGGTTGAAATAAATTTTTCCAAACCTCAAAGGACCCTCTCCAAAAATAGAAAAGGGGAAAAAGTTGTTCCATAAAAAACAGGGTTATGTCCAGGATGCTGCTGGGGACAGACCCCCCCCCTGAGGCAGAGGGGGAAGTAGCTATAATGGACATCACCCAAGAGGCAGAGATGGACTGCAGAGTCAAGGATTTTTCAATTCTCTCAGAGAAATCATTTCAGAGCTGTTAAAGGTTTCCTGAGTGCCGCACTCTGGAGGCAGTCAGAGTCACCTATTCCTGTACTATCAAGCCTGGCAGGCCATCACTCAAGAGTCATGGGTGGGTGCAGAGGATTATCACCAGAGGCTGTGTTATTCCCTTTGTTTCCCTTCCTCCAAATCAGATGAAAAATCCTGACATTCCACCCAGTAAGATGGAATTAGCAGTAGCAGAAGTAAAAATGCTGCTAGAAGAGAGAGTCATCCAGCAGGTCCCCCCAGACCAACTAGGGTCCAGTGTATTCAAGGTTCTTTTTAGTTTAAGAAGAAAACAGGAGACCTAAGGCCAATCCTGTACCTAAGCAACCTCAACCAGTTTGTAAAACAGACTATGTTCCAGATGGTCATGGTTCAGTCCATTCTACCTCTTCATAGGATGGATGACTGGATGTGCTCCATAGATCTCCAGGACATGTACTATCATATTAAGATATCAAAGCAGTTCAAGAGACCCCTCCATTTCTGGGTAGGAGCCAATGACTTCCAGTTCAGAGCATTGTCCTTTGGCCTCACCATAGCCCTCAAGGTGTTCACCAAATGCTTGGCAGGTGTAGCAGCATATCTCAGACTGCAAGGGTTCTCAGTGTTCCCTTATTAGACAAGGCATACAGTGAGGTATTTTACAGCTAATAGTAACAGTGTTGTGCTTGTAAAAGTTACCAGAAAAAAATCAGCAAGGTGTTAAAGTATGCCTGAAAGTGAATCAGTGGTAATGTGAAAGTGTTAAATTCTAGTTCTGTCATTGTGCTGTCACAAACATATTAAGTGTACTAAAGTAGTAGGGCAGGAGGAATGTCTTGGACTGTTATACTCAAGGAGCATGCTTATACTAGTTAAATCACATTATATGTGTAAGCACAAAACTACTAGCAACCAGAAAATTGAAGCAAAGCATGTACATGGTAGCAAAATAAGCACCCTATAACCTAAGATGAAGTGCAAACTATCTTAGGCAAATTATGACACTCAGTAGTTTTCGTACATAATCTTAAATGTGATGTGATATTTGGCTAGGATTTTTCCCCAATTTGAAGAACTATGGAATATGTGGGGAGCAAATAACCTGATGCATTGTCAGAGATACACACAGACCCAGTAAAGATGCTAAGGCTTGAGTTTAGGTATTCATAATGGACAGATCTTATGCTGGGACTCTAACAGTCAAAACTGTTGGTTTGAATTCGCCTCTCCTTAACCATTCCTGTGTTCATTCCTGATTAACATCAGGTTCTTCCAGAAGTTTTCTATACTTGCAACTACATTTATGCCTTTTTCACATTTCTTGCCTTCTCATCTGGTCCCTTCACGTTATGTTCTTTCCTTTTTTGGCACATTCATTTGCTGCCTGATTTTTTTATCTACTGGTTTGATTTGCATTCCTGCTTGACGCCGATATGCTTCTGCTAGATTAAGCAGAGAAGTCATCTTAGATTTATTCTCCTCATGTTTCAAAACTTTCACTACGTTTGGGTCTTGTGAGTGTAGCAGATATGTGTGGAGTCCCACGATTGCAGATCTGTACATGTAATCAGTTTCAAGGAGGCCCATCCCTCCTCCGGAACTGGGAATATATAATCTTGTTATGCACTGATTTTTATAAATCATTTGATGAGCATGAAGCATCCTTCTTGTTTTCCTATCTAATCTATCAAACACATTTTGGGGCCAGTCAATTGCTCCAAAACTGTAGGTTAGGACAGGAAGAGGAAATTGGTTTATAGCTTAGATTTTGTTATTAGATGTCAGTGCTGTTTTCAGGATTAATTTAAGTCTTCTGAAGTATTCCTTACTAAGTTTTATTCACAGTTGTTCGTGTTTTATTTTTGGTCTTTCATAAGTTCCCAAATATTTATACACTCCTTCTTGCTCAAGTTCTTTTATAAAACTGTTTTCCTGGTGTTGCAGTTTTCTTGCTTTAAAGGTTGCTTTTGCACATTCATCAAGACCAAATAACATTCTTATATCATCTGAAAAAGTTTTGACAACTTGCAGTTCCTCATCTGATGAGCTATACAGTTGTAAATCGTTGACAAAGAGAAGATGAGAAGTCTTTTACACTTTGTTGTTTTCTAGGAGCCAAATTATAGCCATGGCCTAAGCTCTTAAGTAGACAGCTTAATGGTTAAGGGCAAGGCAGAATACCAGTGGTGACAGTCACCCTAGAATATCCCCCTTTGAATTTTTATCCCTGGGATAACAATTTGTCCTTTATAATGGTTAATTGCAAAGTGGTCTGCCGCTGTTTCATGGTCGCTGTAATGTAGTCGATCAGTGTCGGGTGCATCTTATACATTTTTAAGCACTCTTTATCCATGAATGTGGGATACTTTTAAATGCATTTTTGTAGTCAATCCATGCCATACTTAGATTCTTCCCCTTTTTACAATTCTCCACGATGACATTATTTAACAGCAAATGATCCTTTGTTCCATATGACTTTCTTTTATTGCCCTTTTGTTCTACTGCCATAATTGAGTTTTCTTCTAAATAACTATAGACTCTGTCTGCATCCTTTCCCATGTATAGTTTATAAGTTGTTGGAAGGGAAGTTATTAGCCTATAATTTTTAGGGTAGCTTGTAGGTTCACTCTTAAGTAGGAGCATTGTTTTTCCTGTTGTTAACCAGGTTGGTGTCTGTTCAGGGTCCGCATATAAATAGTTCTTACTCATGGCTAAATCTTTGTGCAAAAATGTTAATACTTTCAGCCAAATGTTAGTACTGCATTTGGGCCGGGGTTTTCCAATTAGAGGCTTTTCTTAACTTTGTTTCAATCTCTCTGGCTGTTACTTCATCCCATTTCATATTCTGTACCTTTAAACTTCTTATTCTTTCTTTAACTTCTTCTGTCCATTTAGCATCTTTGTTTTGTTCCACAGGATCTTCATAGATATTTCTCCAAAATGTATCTATTTCTTCTTTTTTGGTGGTCTTTCAATTCCTTTTACCTTGTTTCCCAATTCTCTATGAAACTTTTTTGGTTCATCAATAAATTGCTTATTTTGTACTTTTCCTTTATATTCGTATCTTCTAAGTTTTTCCACCTGTGCTGAAATTTGTAGTTTGTTATTTGCGATAGTGCATGATAGATACTGATCCGTTCTAACACTGTCCACTACTTTTATCACATCTATCTTTCTTAGTATTTTTGTTGATCTTTTCCCTCTTCTATAGTCTTCTAACACTGACACTTCTTGTCTTAACTGCTTTATATTTTTCTCTATTCGATATTTCCATGATGGTGTTCGATTTCTCCCCTTTCTTTCCCTCACTACCCTGTGTTCTTGTGGTAGAACATTATCAGTTATTAATTTAGCTGCACAGTAATATATCCTGTTTGCTTCTGTTATATCGCATGGATCTCTATGAGCAGTCCTGATCACTGTGCTCATTTGTTTTATCAGACTTCTGACTTTTTGGGTTTTATTAACCTTCTGTAGTCTTATTTCTTTCATTAATCGTAATATGTCTGTTAAATCGAGCAACTCTTCTCTTAGCTTATTTTCTTCCAAACTGAGAACACATCCATTGTTTTCCATTTCCTGTGGGCATTCTATAGAAAGTTCTGTAGCATCTTCCTGTGGCACATTCTCTTCACTTTCATCCTGTGCCATCCATTGCTCTGTCATATGGGAACTGGCCTATCACTCCTCAACAGTGACTGCATCAGAGTTTCCACAGTTTACTGTTCCATCCCTTGCTGTCTAACTTCAAGTGAGGATTTATACTGGTTTCCTGTGTAAGGCTCCAAATGATCTTCCTATAGTGCCTGACCAATTGCTTCCCATTCCACTGGTTTCCCCTTAATTTGGATATCCATTGCTCTATCCTGTTGTGGTGCTTTATGAATTAGATTTTTTACACTGAATCCTGCACTTTGCAGGTACTGCATAACCTCAGTTTCTATTTCTTTAACTTCTCCATTACTAATCTCCTTTTCCTCTCTGTCCTCTTATTTTTGTATTGTAAGGTTTTCCATGTCTGGATTCCTATGCCTGTATTTCTCTTCAAATATCTTTGGTGCTGATTTTTTTATATTAGTCTCTTTTTCTTTCCCACGTCCATATTTTTCTTCAGATATTTCCCGATCTTCCTGCTTCTCCTTACTTTGGGGACTCACTCTATCATGCTGTGATGTAACCTGTGTTAGACACCAAATATTTCACTTCGCAGGCACTCCATAACTATAACTTCCCTTTTTTTAACTTCTACTTTACTGATCTTCTTTTCTATGTTCCATCTTTGTGGTGGTATTTTTTTTATTGTGAAATTTTCTGTATTCAGATGCTTTTGCCTGTATTGGTCTTCAAATATCTTTGGGACTGCCTTCTTTATATTGATAACTTTGGCCTTCTCCTTTACATAAATATTGCACCATATCAAATCTCTCTTTCTTTCCCATGGCCACATTTCTTTTTTATACTTTTCAAGTAGCTCTTGGTTTTGTTGTTTATATTTTCGCACTTCTTCAGATGCTTCTTTTTCTAAACAGATCAAAGTGTTTTGATCTATATACTGTTTTCACAAATCTGTTGTATTAATGAACACAAATTTTCATTTGAAGCTTCTGACAGTTTTTCTTGTGGAAGTATCTTTCTTTCCTCTAATTTCTCTCTTAATCGTTTTGTGTATCTTGTGTCTGGAAATTCTGGGCTTTTTGCATAATAGTAACAGTACATAATTTATTTCTTATCCTCAATAGTCCACTTTATTGGCTTTATGGCTCTTCTTTGGCCTATCCGTTTTTGGCCCCATTGTAGGAATGTTTCCGGATTTTGAGGATTCTACACTGTTATCTTTTCCAGTCTTGGCACCAGTGTGCCTACCAGAATTGGGCACTTTTTTATCCTGGGTCTTGTGCACCCAGCTCTCACCCATGTGGCTTGCTAGATACTGTGAAAGAAACATGGAGAAAGAAAACAGCCCCTTTAAAAGTGTGATAGCACACTTTACAGGACTACAAAAACATTAAGCACTGTAATGCCCATAGTAAATGAGCACATGGCAAGAGCACCTGAGGCATAATAGAGGGCATATAATAGAAATGCTCACCTTAGAGAGCTCAGATCAGAGGCAGACTACTTGTCTTAGTGCCTGCTGCATATTACAAATTCCTACCATGGTGATATGGACCTTTTGAAGTTAAAGAGAAGATAGGTGAAGTAAACTATAATGTGAGAAAAATAGGAAATGTGGAAAAGGGAAACTAGAACAGATATACCACATCAATGTTTTAAAGCCTTGGAAAGAAAAGTACAGTTTCGTACCTACCATAAATGTAGATGTTCAAGTGTTCACACTGCTGCAGTCATCACACTTGGGTTATCCTGCCATCAGGCAGTCCCGCAGTCGGCCAGAATTCCAAAGTCTTGGTCCGGCGTCGGTTGCTGTCGCTTCTTCCCTGACGTCAGTGCACCAGGGGTATATAAGATGCATCCGACGCCATTTTCTTCAGTGTTTCTTGCCCCAGATGTCAGGTGCCCCCAAGTAGGTAGGCAATACATATAAAATAAAAACAATACCTTCAGTCACAAGCAAATACACCAGAAAGGTTGTGTAGGATAGAAAGGTATAGATAAGGCCAGCTAGTTCAGAGGGGATGGAGGGAGGGTAACCTGGACTGCAGCAGTGTGAACACTCGAACATCTACATTTATGGTAGGTACAAAACTGTACTATGTTCATCGTGTTACACTGCTGCAGTCATCACATTTGGGTAGAATCCCAAAGCTAAGGTTGGGTGGCTGGTCTATAAAGAGTTAGGATTGGCTATGAGGCCCTGCAGAACTGCAGTGGCAAATCCTGCTCTGGATTTAGAGTAAAGAGGCAGGTGGTAGTGCTTGGTAAAGGTGTGCACTGAACTCCAAGTTGCAGCCTCCAAAATTTCCTTGGTAGGTACTCCTCTGAGAAAGGCCACTGAAGTGACTCTAGCCCTGGTGGAATGTGGCCTAATGCTATTTGGGATTGATTTCCCATGCTGTGTGTAGCAGTAACGAATACAGTGACCTATCCATTTGGATATAGTCTGCTTTGAGATAGCTTTGCCCTGTGTCCTGCAGCATATGCTACAAACAGTTGCTCAATTTTTCTGATAACTTTTGTTTTGTCCAAGTAGAAGTGTAGCTGCCTGTGTATGTCCAAAGAATGCAGAAGTTTCTCCCCTTTATTCTAGGGGTTTGGATAAAAAGTTGGCAAGTGGATGGTTTGGTTAAGAGCCACACTAGATACCACCTTTGGCATAAAGGTAGGGTTTGTCCTTAAAGAAACCCTGTCCTGATGAAAAATTATAAATGATTCCACTGCCATTAATGCCTGTAGCTCTGAGACTCTTCGTGCTGAAGTTACTGCCAGGAGCAGAGCTGTTTTACATGATAAAAATTTTAGATCGGCTGTATTGCCTGGCTCAGAAGGTGGCAGGGTCAGTTTTTCCAAAACAAAATTGAGGTCCCAAGTTGGTATTGGTGCTCTTCAGGGCGGTCTTATGTTTTTAGCCCCTCTGAGGTACTGCTTTAGCAAGGGATGAGAGAATAAAGGAGGATCCATGTTGTAATGTGCTGAAATGGCAGAGGCGTGGATCTTAATTGATGAGAAGGATAGGCCTCTGTCCAGCATCTCAGTTAAGTATTGTAAAATCTGAGGAATGTTTGGAACAAGAGGGTCTAGGCTTTGAGCCTGGTTCCAGGCGCAGAATCTCTTCCATTTTTCTGAGTAAGCTTTCCTGGTGCTAGGCCTCCTGGCCTTCAAAATGACGTCCATAACCGCTTTAGAGAGGGATGTTGCCTGTTTGACTAATAAATATGCCATGCAGCCAGGTTTAGGGTTTTGAGCTGACCATGCAGGATCTGATTGTTTTGTTGAGTCAGAAGGTGTGGAATTTGAGGCAAAATCCATGGTGGGCCTTGTGCTAGGTTCCTTAAGAAGTGCTGACGTGGCCAGTCTGGAGCAATCAGGATCATCTGTGGTTTCTCTTGTCTGGCTTTTAGGAGTACCTTTGAAAGGAGAGGCAGAGGCGGGAAGGCATAAACTTTTAGGTTTTTCCAGCTGAACAAAAGAGCATCCACTTTCCATGCTTGTTTGTGATAAGTCCTTGTGCAGAATTTTTGTAGTTGGCAATTCAGTGGGGAGGCAAAAAGATCTATGTCTGGGCATCCCCATTTTTGCGTTACCATGCTGAAGATTTGTGGATTCAATTTCCATTTGTGAGGGTCCATGATATTTCTGCTTAGATCGTCTGCCAGAGTATTTTTCTTTCCTGGCAGGAATTGTGCTTGCAGGTGAATTTGGTATGTTAGAGCTGTGTTCCACAAGGTCATGGCTTGCCTGCATAGGGGGTAAGAATGAGTGCCCCCTTGCTTGTTTATGTATCACATTACTGTGGTGTTGTCTGTCTTTAATAATAATTGTCCTGGATGCGGCTTTTTGATTGATGTGAAGATGCATCTGGTCTGTGGTCCACTTGCCCTGAATGCATTTTCCTACCATGTGTGCTCCCCAGGCGTAATCCGAAGCATCTGTTGTTAGAGTCTGCCTGGCTGTGGGTAGGTGAAAGGCTGACCCATGTTTAGGTGACATGCCTGTGCCCACCATCGAAACTCCTGTTGTAGGCAGGGAATCAGTGGTATTACTGCTTCTAAACTGTGAGAGTGCTGAGTCCAAACACTTTTTAGATACCATTGTAGTTTTCTCATATGCAGCCTGGCATATGGTATTAGTAGTATGTAGGATATCATGAATCCCAGGGCCTGCAGAATTTTTCTTGCAGGGAGATAGGACTTTTTTGCCAGTAATTGAAAATATTGAGTTAGTTGAACCTGTTTGTCTGGCGTGCGGTAAGCCATCTGGGCCGTTGTATTTAAGCTGGCAGCAAGGAATATAATCTGTTGTGAGGGTACTAGTTTTGACTTCTTTTCATTTACTGTGTACCCTAGTGAAGTTAGCAACCTTTTTACAAATGCCAAATGCTGTAGAAGAATGTCCCTTTGTCTCTGCTTGAATGAGGCAGTCATCCAGGTATGGATATATTTGAATTCCTTTTTGTCTGCAAAATGCAATTACTGGTGCCAGGCACTTTGTGAAGACCCTGGGAGCAGTAGATAAGCCAAAGGGCAGTGCAGAGAATTGGTAGTGCATTGTACCAGCTTTGAATCTGAGGTATCTTCTGTAATTTTGTCTGATAGGGACATGCAGGTATGCCTCTTTGAGGTCCAGAGTAACAAGCCAAGCGTTCTTGCCCAGCATGAGTAAAAGCTGCTATAATGTCAACATTTTGAATTTCGGAATATCCAGGTAAGTATTTAGAATTGAAAGGCCTAATATGGGCTTCCAGGCCTTGTCTTTTCTGGGGACCAGGAAGAGTCTTGAGTAAAATCCTTGTCCTTTTTTCTGCTGTGGTACTTTTTGAATAGCTCTCATGTCCATGAGGGCTGAAATTTGTTTCTGTGCCTCTACCCATTAATTTTGTGGCAGGTCTGGCATTCTTTTTAGCCTTGGTAAAGTATGAAAGTGGAACCTGTAACCTTGAGACACAATATTTAGAACCCATTTGTCTTGGGTGATTGTTTGCCAGTTTTGAGAAAAAAGTACTAGTTTTCCCCCCAAGGGAGCTTCCAAAAGGGAAGTGCTTGGCGTACAACGGGGAAAGTCATTGTGACTGTTTCCTGTAAGGTTGAGACTTGTCCTCACATCCTTTTGGGGTTGAGGTGCCCCACTGTCGTTGTCTGTTTGAGCCTTTGGGTTGAAATCTGACTCTTGGGCTTCTATATCCGCCTCTCTGTGGTCTGTCTGACACTGGAAAGGACCAATTTTTTGTAGGCCAATTTCTGCTAAATCGAGGTGGCTGTACCTGTAAGAAATCCTTTACTGTTTGCATAGATTTAGCTTTATCCTCCATTTTCTTTAACACTTCTTCTGCCTTAACACCAAACAAGGTATCATGCTGTAAAGGAGCATCCAATAATTTTGCCTTAACATGATCAGGTAAACTCTGTTCTTTTAACCAAGCATGCCTTCGAATCACTGAACCTGTAACTGCGGCTCTACAAGAGGCCTCTAGAGAATCAAAATCACATTGCAGAGTATGTTTTCCCACCTGTTCAACTGCATGCAATAAATCCTGCATTTCTTTACAATCAGGAGCTTCTGAGCTTGCAAGCATTTTCTGTTTTAATTGAGCCATTAAATATTGTTGGTACTTAAGCATGTGAAACTGGCAATTTAAAGCTCTTACTGCTAAAGTTGCAGAGGTATATACTTTCTTCCCCCATCTATCCAAAGCTCTGGAATCTCTGTCAGAGGGTACTGGATTTTTTGCAATGGAAGCCTTAACCCCTTTTGGACCCTGGGAAATAGTTTCTGGATCAGCAGAAGGGTTTTTATAAAGAAACTTGTGAGAGTCAGGGACTCTATAGTACCTATCTGGCTTGGCTGGTGCAGGGGGCAAAGAATCAGGAGATAAGCTGGATTCAGAGAACACATCATCCACAATATCTAGCACAGGCGGAATAGCCAGGGGCCTGTGCTGAGGCAATAGAAGGAAATCTCTGAGCCTTTTCTTAGATTCTGAGTAATCCTGACTTTCCCAATGGAAATGCTCCCTCATGGTATGTAAAGTTTCCCCAAAAGAATAATCCTCAGGAGGAGAGGCTGAAGGGATAGATTCTTCAGCATCAGAGTCCTCATAGGGGGGTAGAGAGTGCCCCTGGTCTGAAGGGGAATCAGAGGAAATGGAAACCTGATCAGCAGAATCATAGTCTGTATCCTGCCTAGGCCTTTTCTCAGGAGGGGGATGGGAACCCCTGATTAGAGTAATGAGGTCTTTGGCCATTTTAAGCATCTGTTTCTTGGGCATGGAGGCTTGTCCAGGAGAATGCTGTACTTGTTTCTTTGTCTTTAGTGGTACTTTTGTCTTGGCTGTAGTTTTAATGGTAAGTTGTGAAGGTCTGAAAACACCCTCAGAAGCCGATGCCTGCTCAGCGGCTCTGGACCCATCTGAGGGATTAGTTTCTGTAGGCCCAATACCTTCAGTTTCCAGAGGCCTAGTTGTCTCCACGTGGGAGTCGGAGGTGGCCTGTGGCTCTGAGGTAGCGGGTTCAGGGGCTGCGAAAGCGCCTCACTGAGAACTGGCAAACTGGCGACTGGCCTAGAAGTGGCTTCGTCATTGGTTTTGGACCTCGGATGTCTGTCTTTATCCTTATCCTTGCGTTTTTTCGGTATTGCGGTCGTCGGTTGATCCGACGGCATAGTATAATTGGACCTTCGGCCAAAGTAGTGCAAAGCAAAATCAAAACGCCTTTTAATAGTACGTTTGTTAAATCTAGCACAAAACCAACAACTAGTAACGTCGTGATCAGGGCCTAGGCATGGAATACAGTAAGAGTGGAAGTCCTTATGAGGTATTTGTTTTCCACAAGAAATACAATTATTAACTTTTTCTGACATCGGTCTGAGGCAAGAAAAAAGTTTCCCCAACGGGGTACTTAGCTTTATTGAAGACTTCAGATCTGAAATTCGACTTTGAAAATCTCAGGAGTTAGTCGACCGGCACTTGCGATCTGCTTCTGCTTCGGGCACCACGCAGCAAGAAAGACTGAAGAAAATGGCGTTGGATGCATCTTATATACCCCCTGGCGCACTGATGTCAGGGAAGAAGCGACATCAACCAACGCTGGACCAAGACTTTGGAATTCTGGCCGACTGCGGGACCGCCTGACGGCAGGATACCCAAGTGTGATGACTGCAACAGTGTAACACGATGAACATCTGAGGTTGCTATAGTGAGGGTGTTCACAGAAGTCAAGGCTCCGATAGTATGACAGTGTGATCTGATGTCAAAATAGCAGAAACCTTGCCAGTATTCCAGAAACAAGGTAAAGAATATCTACTTAGAAATAGGGATGTATTCTCAGAATTACTTAATAGCACCAACTGAATCCACCGCAATACTGAAACTTCTTCAGATGAAAAAGAATATCTAAAGCCATATTATGTGTCAGAATCCCAAGACCAAATAGTCATCGAAGAGGAAGAGAAAACTGTTCAAACTAAGGCTTACAAAAAGAGAGTCCAAGACTGAGAATAGCCCCATCATACTGCTCCTCAGGCTGGATAAGTCTGTAAGGTTTTGTAATGACTTCAAAAACTAAAAAAAGTACTTCCAAATGTGATTCCTACCCCACATCTCAAGTGGATGAACTAGTTGAAAGACTAGATATGGCAAGATTTCTGTCCACTTTAGATTTAACAAAGGACTGTTGACAAATTCCTTTAGCTCTTGAAGCCAGTTAGAAAACAATGTTCTCCACACCTAGTGGCCTGTTTCACTTACATTTATGCCATTTGACACCCATGGATCACCAATGTGACCTTCTAAAAGCCAGCTTGAGTCGTTAAACCTCACATCTAAGCATTTCATGGCCTACCTTCACTGAGGACTAGGAATGTCACTTCATGAAAGTCCAGGCCATACTGGACTTATTATGTAAGGCTGGACTGACAATCAACCCCAAAAAAATATAAAATATATATTAGGACTGCCAGAAGTACATTATCAGGGCCACATAATAGGCACAGAAACATAGAAAGATTACAAAGGGAATAGAAGTGGTACATAATTGCTTATGTCGACTACAAAGAGACAGGTAAAGGCTTTTCTTGGATTAGACAGTCATTACTGCAAGTTTATCTTAAACTTTGCCACAGTAGTGTACCCCCAATGGCCTTGAACAAGGGTAGGGCTCAACTAAATGTCAGTTGGACAGAAGTCGCAGAATAGACATTTAAGAAGTTAAAGGGTAAGTTGCATTCTGATCCCATATTATTAGCCCCAGAGCTGCTGTCTTCACTGATACCTTAGAGGTGGGGATCAGTGCTATATTATCACAAACAGTTGAGGAATATTAATACCATATTTGTTGCATTAGCACTAAATTGAGCATTGCTGAGAAGAGATACTCTGTGATAGAATCAGCATGCCTAGCTATCAAATTGACGTTGTGTACATTCAAATATTATTCAGTAGGGAAGAGCGTTCACATTAGTCACAGACCATGCCCCACTGCAGTAGTCATATAGTAATAAGGACTGCAATGCTAAGCTTTCTGGATGGGACTTGTCCTTTCTCCTATTTAAGTTTAGGGTTCTTCTCCATACTGGTTATTGTTGCCTCACAGAGGATTGCTGAAGCTAGGGTAGTTCTTTGATGAAGATGGGTCATGTGACATGATTGTGCCTGGATGGCAACCAGGGATATTATTTACCACATGAAGAATACCGTGTGGTGTTTCTCCAGGGATGAGATTCTGAAAATAATACAGAGCATTTCCTAACTCAGAAGTAACAGGTTTCCTGGAAAAATAGAGAGCAGCTCACCTTGAGCTGAATATTAGAATGACAGCTTTGTAATATGTCAGATTCCAAAGTTCTGTGAAGGGACCTAAAGCAGTCTTCGCTAAGACACCTGGGCAGACAAATGCAGCTACAAAAATCAGATGAGTCATTCTAGTATCATGAATGAAGCCTAGTCACTAAATTCTGGACAGGCTAGAAAAGGAGCATTCTTCCTTGAAGAAACAAACTTGTTTTTACCATTAACCTAGAGAGCCTGTAAAGAACTGCTTCTACAATGCATTTATAGGATACAATCTCTAAGCTGGATATGCTGTTGGACTGGCATCCTCTGCAGTTTGTTCATTTCCTGTGAGCACTGTGTTGTTTTTCTGAACTGCACTGTGGTGTAAATTGGAGTTATGATGCTAAGCTAACACTGAATATGAACCTTGTGTCTTAGGTTCATAGGTTCATAGGTTCATACTAGGCTATCTGCCCAAGGGCATTTATAAGCCTAGCCCATAGTTATTTGGCTTTCGCCACCCCTTTAGTTTGAATAAAACTATGCCTATTATTTTGCTGTGCCTCTGTCAAGCAGTGACACTGAAGTAATCCCTGGGGTATATCTGCGATCCCCCATCCATTGGTCAAGATTCCTCTTGAACAAGGCCAGCGAGGTGCTCTGCCTCACATGTACCGGGATTTTGTTCCACAGCATAGGGAGTCTCTGGGTGATGAATCTGTCCCTCCAGCATGTTCTATTAATAACCGTGTCAAGGTTTAAGTCTCCCGCCCTTGTGGTTCTGAGGGATCTTGTTTTTGGGTTCTCCAACCCCCAAGTCTGAAATCTTTTCTGTTGTTGTTGTAAACTAAATCTAACATTAACAGTAAAAGCAGATCCAAAGACTGTTTTCATTGCTAATACTCATCTACATTTGTCAGTATATGTACATATTACCCATGCATACATATCTGTGTGCATACATATGTGTATGTATATATATATATATATATATATATATATATATATATATATGTGTGTGTGTGTGTGTATATATATATATATATATATATATATATATATATATGTGTGTGTGTGTGTATGTTATGTTGATCTGCATACTGTTAAAACAAATTGATCAACATTATGCATGTTGACACACTACTATGCATGCACTGAAAAGTAATCTTGGCACATGGAAAACTTTAAAAAAGCACAAATAAAGTATTGTTTTTTTTTTTTAAGGGGGCAAGCCCTCCACACCCTCCACACCCCCTGCTAATTATATATTCTAATGCCAAGGTCACACAATCTATGGGGAAAAGGGTATATTCCCCTACCTGGGGATCATCAGTCTCACATGCCTGTTGCCTATCTGTTTAGTCAACTAAATTGTGTCGATTAAATAGATGTTGACCAAAGTCCCATTTGACAAAGTTACCAGGAACCATATATATTCTAATAGTGGTTCCAAGGTAAATACTAGGCAGTCAGTCCACAGACCACCATTGCATGCCTAGCCAGTAACCAGACAGTGAGCAAAGGTGCAAATTATACCCTGTACCTTGTGTCTGTGAGGTAAAGACCTTAACCATCATGCCAATCTCCAACCCTAAAAAGTACAGCTATTCCCCATCAGGCTAGTGTTTGTGTGTGTGCGCGCGTGTGTGTATGTATGTGCGTGTGCGTGTGTGTGTGTGTGTGTGTGTGTGTGTGTGTGTGTGTGTGTGTGTGTGAAATCAGGCAGTGTTCAGATTTAGTAACTGAAGGATGAAAGGAAAGACGTGCATTGAGATTTCCCAAAAAGCTTTCCAGTTGTTAGAAAAATCTATCTGAAAAGATAAAGGAATTGAAAGATCATTCGAAGAAATCAGAAACATGACCAGTGCTGGTGGGCATATGTGATGAAAATGGCTTGTTAATCTAGCATTGCTTAGTGGACAAGATTTAAAATTGTGTAGTATTCCCTCAATATTCTCTACATACATCTGAGTGTGATAGTGTGTCTGTGCAGGCCTGAATTTGCTAAGTTTTTGTATTCTTCTATGTTTGCTTTAGAGTAATACTTATTAATGTATAACTTTCTTGTTTTTCATTTTCCCACCTTAGAGCAATATGTAAGACTGTTGGTTACAGGTACAAATAGATAAGGCCATTAAAGATGGAAAATCAGCAAAGACAGAAGTTGGTAATCGCCCATAAAAGAAGGAAGTCATAGTGAGAGTACTAGCTTTTTATCCAAGGTAGGATAGCTCTCTTAATTACACAATGGCTTGCCTTAACAGGGCATGATATCAGTGTAGGCCACCATAGCATTGCAGTGACTGATTATTCAGTTTGTCTCATTACATTTATTACATTTCTCTTGGTCAGATCTTCTAATGGCTGAGCTGGATAGTCTTGAGGCCCAGGGGGTAGAATATTCAAATGTTGCAGGATATAACAATTTAAACTTTAAACTCTGCTTCTGGCAACAGCAACTTGCCAGAATAAAGGTACATCTCTTTTTTATGTGATAGGTACCGAGTAATCATTGTCAACATATGTCCCTGTGTACACTATTATAATAATAGTTGCCTTCCTCCAAAGGACTGATAAAATCACCTTTTGTGCATGTCTGGAATTTAAACACGATCTTTCACAGTTGTCTTACTGTTTATGGACATAACAAAAACCCTGTGGGTTCTTTCAGTATTAAGTCACATGCTTGTCGATACAAACACTTCTTAATTAAAGTTTTGCATTCATTACTCTCCAGTTTCTCAGGTATAGTATTAAATCTAATGTTTTCTCTGCAGAAATGGTCCCCTAGTTCAGTGATCTCTGTAGCAGCACTTCCTAACCCATTTCATTTACTGCCGTCCTTTCCTGAATACCTTTTTTCCCATTGCAACAGCTCTTGGATGGCATCTGAGTGGTACGAGAGAGTTTCCTCACTTTTCTGGATCTTCTTATCATTTTTCGCTATATAGTCCATTAATACATGTATTACATGTACTAATGGACAATGTATTTGTTTCTAAAACGTTCATATTTTAATATAGTGTGAATCTTATTTGCTTACAAGATTGCCTAGTGTAGACTTAAAATGATATGACTGGTTTATGATAAAGGCTGCATTGAGTCTTACGGTTTAGTATGATTGGATCTTTAAAGTGATTAAGCAACTGGCTGCATAAGATAGTTCCTGGAACTACGTAGAGAGATTGTGATTGATGTAGAGAGGGGCCTGTTGATCATGTGATCACTTGTTTATGCTGCTTAAATTTAATTGAGTTTTAAATCTGTTTTTCCTGATGAAGTTTTATATTTAAATAAAACAAGAGCACTAAGTTACATTTGTTCCTGTGTATTTTAAAATAATCAATTTTGAGTCTCTGCGGAATGTTTTAATGTATTAATATTCCACCTAAAACAGCTACAGAAGAGCTTAAGAAAATTCTGGGAGAACTAATCAGCTTTCAGCAGGGAATATTACTTACAGGTGGGGACTGGAATTTGATTTTCAACAGTGAGGATGCATCTGGGGGTGGACCTAGAAGGGAAAATATAACAAAAAAGGGTAGATTTTTGAAGACATGTATGAAATGTGAATTCATTAGTAGGCGTTTGAAGAGAATTTGCATATTATTCCCCAAGGTACAAAAACTGAGCTAGGCTAGATAGAAGTTGTATTTCACAGGAACATTTGCATTTAATTGAAGGTTTTGTTACATAACCAATACCTATTACAGCTCACGCTCCATTAATAACTAAAATAAAAACACATGGTAATGAAATAAAAATGAGGCCCTGCACTTCCCCACCTATCTGTTAAACACAGAGGAGTTTAAGGAATGGGTAGTGCAAATAATTTGGGAATTATTAGAGAGGGCAAACATTTCTTTTGAAAATATAGCTAGAAAGTGGGGTAAAGTGGAGTTTAAAAACAGAGTTAAAAGAAAAGAAAATGAGATATGGCTAAGAAGTGACAAGAATTATTTAGAGGAGCTTATTGCAGTTAATTGACTGCTTAAAGTATTGCAGAATGGGGGAATCTTACAGAACATGAACAAGTCCAATTTCTGAAGTGCTAAAGTGAAAATAAGGGACTACCTTGATAATATGCATGCATTTATAAAGATTGTTGTTAAGCAACTGTTTTTTTATGATAACTACAGAACGCAAAAGTTTTTAGCACAATGGATCAGACAACAGAAAATAGAAAGGGTTGTTGCCAAGCCAAGGGAAATAATCACAGATCCCGTACAAATATTAAAAATATTTCAGAAAATTTATAAAAATCTGTATCTGAATCTGTATAAAAATCTGTATAAAGCAGAGAAATATGCAACTCAAGAAGTGCAAATGGAAATGTTAATGGAAGAATTAAATATGCCAAGAGCATATGTCTGGAGCATTTCTCCCCAGGCCTCCGGTGAAAACAGGATCTGTCGAACCTAGTCGGACTTTCCCGGTCAACAAATGTTAAATAAATAAATAAATAAATTAGAGGTAGATGAGGCTCAATTACTAACAGTTATGATAGAAGGAGATGAAATAAAAATAGTGATGTATAATACATTTATAGGAGACTCTCCAGGAATAGATGGTGCTCCTGTGGAAGTTTGCCAAGCTAGGAAGGAAAAAGGTTATAAAGATCTGCAAGGTTTTCTTTAACAGTAGTTTAAAAGGATGAGAAACAACATTCTGGAAGAAAGCTGTGGTGGCTGTAATACCTAAAGATGGTAAAGACCCAGCTGATCAAGCTTCATATAGGCCCATTTCGATTCTAAACCATGATTATAAAGTGTGTATGTTTATAATACGTAAGAGAAGGCCAAAGGTGATGCCAAAATTGATATGTATGGATCAGTGTGGTTTTGTGGAGGGGAGGCAAACATTTGACAACATTAATAGAACAATGATGATCCAGACAAACGGGTGGCCATGGTGGTGCAGTGGTTAGCGTTGTTAACTCACAGCAAGAGGTTCTCCGGTTCAATCCTTGGCTGGGGTGCCTTCTGTGTGGAGTCTGCATGTCCTTCCTGTGGTCATGTGGGTTTTAACTCCTGGTGCTCCAGTTTCCTCCCACATTCCAAAGACATGCAGTAGGTGGATTGGACACTCTAAACTGCCCATAGGTGCAAGTGTGTGTGCAAGTCAGTGGTACACATGGATTACCGTGGCAGGGCTAGTCACCCAGAGGTGTAAACACTGGCTCAAGATGATTGCACTGCTGAAGTGACACCCCGAGCCCATGTGCAAAATGGGAAAAGGGGTTGAAGATGGATGGATGGATGATCTAGACAGAAGCGAATGTAAGAAGATACCACAGTTTGGTGGGTCTTAATGGAGAGAGAGCATTCAGCAGATTCAACAGTGTAAGCTTGGATTTTATGGCTAGGGCAATGGAAGCATTTGCATCCCTGATATAATGATGACGTTGATTAGGAGGATGTATGAGGGATCAGAGGTGAAAACTGAGAGTGTGTGGGTCCTGTCTGATAAGTTGTTTGATCAGAGGAGCTATGCAGGGGTGTCTTCTTTCCCCTTTGTTATTTGTGTTACATGTAGAACCATTGGCAAAGAAAATAAGGGACTCGGAAAATCAAGAATTTTATTGTTATGGTAATCAAGAAAAGTTGGTGTAATTTGCAGATGATATTATTTTATATCTGATAAAACCAGAAAAGGACAGTTTAGGATTGTGGAACATTCTGAGATCATTTCACGTCTTTTCAGGATACAAGATTAATGAAGATAAAACAATGACAATAGTGGTAAACTTTGTAAGCACTGACTTGAAACTGTAGTTTTATTGGCCACTAGGGGTCATTTCCATAACTCCTTCATCTTCCTCTCTTAAAACCTAGTTGCCTCGTGGTTTGAGCGTCTTTTCAGGCTTGTTGGCTGTTGGTGAAGCACCCTCCAAGAGGAAAAAACGCTGAGAGAAGAAGGGAGCCACTTTTGAGATTTTAAGTATTTTTTCTCTGTTTATTTGCTAAGTTTTTCTGCATAGCTGCCTAGCTTGAGCATTTTCTGGCTTGTTAAACTTGATTTCTGTATTAGTAGCTGTATTTAGAGCACAACCAAAAGCTGTTTGCTGAATTTCCTGTTTGCACTTAATTTTAAATCGTTTTTTCTTAAAACTTGCATATTTTCTGTCCTTGACCTAGCACTCTTGTGTGGGGTCATTTACTGCACTGTTATAACTTGATATTACTTGTGAACCTCTGCTATCTCTGTAAAAACAAAAACAAAAAAAAAAAATCTTGCTTTTTTCCCACTTTTCTGAGAGTTAAAAAAGTTCAGTTACAGGCTTGCTGTTCCTGAACTGTTTGAAAGTTTCTGTGAGGCCATTTTTGCTTGGGCTGAAGGAGGGTCTCTGTGTTTATCAGTGGCAGTGACTAACATTGAGCAGCTTCCCTGCCCCCCCGGAGAGGTGGTTACTGACTTGAAACTGTAGTTTTATTGGCCACTAGGGGTCATTTCCATAACTCCATCATCTTCCTCTCTTAAAACCTAGTTGCCTCGTGGTTTGAGCGTCTTTTCAGGCTTGTTGGCTGTTGGTGAAGCACCCTCCAAGAGGAAAAATGCTGAGAGAAGAAGGAGCCACTTTTGAGATTTTAAGTATTTTTCTCTGTTTATTTGCTAAGTTTTTCTGCATAGCTGCCTAGCTTGAGCATTTTCTGGCTTGTTAAACTTGATTTCTGTATTAGTAGCTGTATTTAGAGCACAACCAAAAGCTGTTTGCTGAATTTCCTGTTTGCACTTAATTTTAAATCGTTTTTTCTTAAAACTTGCATATTTTCTGTCCTTGACCTAGCACTCTTGTGTGGGGTCATTTACTGCACTGTTATAACTTGATATTACTTGTGAACCTCTGCTATCTCTGTAAAAACAAAACAAAAAAAAATCTTGCTTTTTCCCACTTTTCTGAGAGTTAAAAAGTTCAGTTACAGGCTTGCTGTTCCTGAACTGTTTGAAAGTTTCTGTGAGGCCATTTTGCTTGGGCTGAAGGAGGGTCTCTGTGTTTATCAGTGGCAGTGACTAACATTGAGCAGCTTCCCTGCCCCCGGAGAGGTGGTTACTGACTTGAAACTGTAGTTTTATTGGCCACTAGGGGTCATTTCCATAACTCCTTCATCTTCCTCTCTTAAAACCTAGTTGCCTCGTGGTTTGAGCGTCTTTTCAGGCTTGTTGGCTGTTGGTGAAGCACCCTCCAAGAGGAAAAACGCTGAGAGAAGAAGGGAGCCACTTTTGAGATTTTAAGTATTTTTCTCTGTTTATTTGCTAAGTTTTTCTGCATAGCTGCCTAGCTTGAGCATTTTCTGGCTTGTTAAACTTGATTTCTGTATTAGTAGCTGTATTTAGAGCACAACCAAAAGCTGTTTGCTGAATTTCCTGTTTGCACTTAATTTTAAATCGTTTTTTCTTAAAACTTGCATATTTTCTGTCCTTGACCTAGCACTCTTGTGTGGGGTCATTTACTGCACTGTTATAACTTGATTTTACTTGTGAACCTCTGCTATCTCTGTAAAAACAAAAACAAAAAAAAAATCTTGCTTTTTTCCCACTTTTCTGAGAGTTAAAAGTTCAGTTACAGGCTTGCTGTTCCTGAACTGTTTGAAAGTTTCTGTGAGGCCATTTTGCTTGGGCTGAAGGAGGGTCTCTGTGTTTATCAGTGGCAGTGACTAACATTGAGCAGCTTCCCTGCCCCTGGAGAGGTGGTTACTGACTTGAAACTGTAGTTTTATTGGCCACTAGGGTCATTTCCATAACTCCTTCATCTTCCTCTCTTAAAACCTAGTTGCCTCGTGGTTTGAGCGTCTTTTCAGGCTTGTTGGCTGTTGGTGAAGCACCCTCCAAGAGGAAAAACGCTGAGAGAAGAAGGAGCCACTTTGAGATTTTAAGTATTTTTCTCTGTTTATTTGCTAAGTTTTTCTGCATAGCTGCCTAGCTTGAGCATTTTCTGGCTTGTTAAACTTGATTTCTGTATTAGTAGCTGTATTTAGAGCACAACCAAAAGCTGTTTGCTGAATTTCCTGTTTGCACTTAATTTTAAATCGTTTTTTCTTAAAACTTGCATATTTTCTGTCCTTGACCTAGCACTCTTGTGTGGGGTCATTTACTGCACTGTTATAACTTGATATTACTTGTGAACCTCTGCTATCTCTGTAAAAACAAAAACAAAAAAATCTTGCTTTTTCCCACTTTTCTGAGAGTTAAAAAGTTCAGTTACAGGCTTGCTGTTCCTGAACTGTTTGAAAGTTTCTGTGAGGCCATTTTGCTTGGGCTGAAGGAGGGTCTCTGTGTTTATCAGTGGCAGTGACTAACATTGAGCAGCTTCCCTGCCCCCGGAGAGGTGGTTACTGACTTGAAACTGTAGTTTTATTGGCCACTAGGGGTCATTTCCATAACTCCTTCATCTTCCTCTCTTAAAACCTAGTTGCCTCGTGGTTTGAGCGTCTTTTCAGGCTTGTTGGCTGTTGGTGAAGCACCCTCCAAGAGGAAAAACGCTGAGAGAAGAAGGAGCCACTTTTGAGATTTTAAGTATTTTTCTCTGTTTATTTGCTAAGTTTTTCTGCATAGCTGCCTAGCTTGAGCATTTTCTGGCTTGTTAAACTTGATTTCTGTATTAGTAGCTGTATTTAGAGCACAACCAAAAGCTGTTTGCTGAATTTCCTGTTTGCACTTAATTTTAAATCGTTTTTTTCTTAAAACTTGCATATTTTCTGTCCTTGACCTAGCACTCTTCTGTGGGGTCATTTACTGCACTGTTATAACTTGATATTACTTGTGAACCTCTGCTATCTCTGTAAAAACAAAACAAAAAAAAAATCTTGCTTTTTTCCCACTTTTCTGAGTTAAAAAAGTTCAGTTACAGGCTTGCTGTTCCTGAACTGTTTGAAAGTTTCTGTGAGGCCATTTTTGCTTGGGCTGAAGGAGGGTCTCTGTGTTTATCAGTGGCAGTGACTAACATTGAGCAGCTTCCCTGTCCCCCGGAGAGGTGGTTACTGACTTGAAACTGTAGTTTTATTGGCCACTAGGGGTCATTTCCATAACTCCATCATCTTCCTCTCTTAAAACCTAGTTGCCTCGTGGTTTGAGCGTCTTTTCAGGCTTGTTGGCTGTTGGTGAAGCACCCTCCAAGAGGAAAAAACGCTGAGAGAAGAAGGGAGCCACTTTTGAGATTTTAAGTATTTTTTCTCTGTTTATTTGCTAAGTTTTTCTGCATAGCTGCCTAGCTTGAGCATTTTCTGGCTTGTTAAACTTGATTTCTGTATTAGTAGCTGTATTTAGAGCACAACCAAAAGCTGTTTGCTGAATTTCCTGTTTGCACTTAATTTTAAATCGTTTTTTTCTTAAAACTTGCATATTTTCTGTCCTTGACCTAGCACTCTTGTGTGGGGTCATTTACTGCACTGTTATAACTTGATATTACTTGTGAACCTCTGCTATCTCTGTAAAAACAAAAACAAAAAAAAAATCTTGCTTTTTTCCCACTTTTCTGAGAGTTAAAAGTTCAGTTACAGGCTTGCTGTTCCTGAACTGTTTGAAAGTTTCTGTGAGGCCATTTTTGCTTGGGCTGAAGGAGGGTCTCTGTGTTTATCAGTGGCAGTGACTAACATTGAGCAGCTTCCCTGCCCCCCGGAGAGGTGGTTACTGACTTGAAACTGTAGTTTTATTGGCCACTAGGGGTCATTTCCATAACTCCTTCATTTGTCCTCGGAGGAGTGGTTTAGGGCAGTGACTTGTGGTTTGTTGGCCAATTTGTGTCATTTCCTGTCTTTTCCAGCCCCCTGCTATAAAGCACGCTTTAGCGCAATTTAGCCCGATTTAGCCCGATTTAGCCCGGAGTTGCTACTGTTGCACACTAGGGCAGCGCCGGTTAAGCAGGTTTAAACTATTCGGGCTACCTAAAGTCCACTCTTCAAATTTTCCCTTAAAACTACCTTCCTCGAACTATACTACTGATCTAATCAGCGTATCCTATAATTAAAAAGATCATCTCTACTTGACTCCAAGTAGACTATTCTCTATCTGTTAAACGTAGCACTTGCTCCTACAGTACTTATTACCTTGATACGGCACTCTTGTCATAGATAGTACCCCAAAAAGGCAACCCCCCATTTCTCGGTCACCCACGTCCCCCAGAATCTTTTTAAAGTTTTTTTTGTCTATTCCTTCTAGCATGTCGAGGGATCAGTTGCTAGTGTCCTCTCCTGCTCAGCTGGTGAACCTGGGAATATTGAGGCAATGTTACAATTGCCTCATGTACACAGACAACCCTCTCCTCCTCCCACAAAACACAAATACATGCGAGAGATGCAACTATACGGCCAAACTGGAGGCTGAGCTCTCTCAACATAGGACTGGCAAGACCAGTCAGGAGGAGAAGGTTACCACACACACTATAGACCCAGTCTCACATATTACCATTACAACCTCAAATCATACACATAAACACACAAAGACATACTCGGAGGCTCTGATCAAAATCTACCAAAACAGCAGAGGCCACCAAAGCAGACACCCAAACAACCACCACCTCAGAACACAACACCTGCAACACATAGACCTCACAGTCAGAGTGTCAAACAGTCACAGCCCTTAAGGCCAAACACAATGCCAGACACACTAGTCATTGGTGACTCCATAGTCAGACACACTGACGTCCCGCTCACCAGACTGAGTAAGGAGAAGGTCACAGTAAGCTGCCTGTCGGGCGCTAGAATCCGCCACATAACGCAAGCACTCAGGTCTCTCAACAGCAGGTACAAATATGATTCAGTCATTGTCCACGCTGGTGTAAACGACCTGAGACGTACCTCCTTGGACTACATGAAAAGAGACATTGAGGAGCTCTCTGATTATGTAGCCCAGACAGGTATGACCCTGACCTTGAGCAGTATCCTACCTTCACCAAGAATGATGCCACAATACAGAGATAAGATGATCAGCTTTAACAATTGGCTTAAACACTGGTGTCATTCAAAGGGGATCCAGTGTCTGTCTGCCTGGGATGACATGCTGGACAAGCCACGCTGCCGCAAGGGACGGCTTGCACCTGTCACCCCTGGGATTCCCGATGTGGGCAAAGGCTCTTGCCAGCCCCATAGTGCCTTTTTTAGGCAAGGCTCAAGTTGTAAACCTACCACCCTAGAACACAAAAAGGAAAAACTAAGGGTAATGCTGCTCAATGCCAGAAGTCTAAATCTCAAAATGCACGCACTCGAGGCCCTTCTCAGTATGGAGAACACCGATGTCTGTGCTGTGACAGAAACCTGGTTCAAGGCTCCAGAGAGCACCCCAGCGCTATCAGGTTTTACCTCATATCATGCGTTCCGGCCCAAAAATCTGGACAATACCAAGAAAGGAGGGGGGAGTATCCATATTCATCAAGGACACCCACACCTCAAGACTGGTGGCAACGCACGATGCATCGGAGACCATCCAGGTGCAATTAACCATAGGCAAGACTGCTCTGCAAATTGTAGCATGTTACAGGCCACCCTCACAAACTCAGGAACCTCACATGGCCTTCCTGAAAACACTAGAGGGGATAAATGTATCACCAAACACCATCATACTAGGTGACTTCAATTACCCTAATATAGACTGGGAACACTACTCAAGCCCAAACACCCTAGCCCAAAAGTTCCTGGAATTCATAAACTCAAATGCCATGGAACAACTAGTCACCATCCCCACAAGAGGAGATAACATACTTGATCTCATCATCACGAACATGGGAGCACAATGTTCAACACCGGAGGTGTACCCCTCACTGGTGAGATCAGACCACAAACTAATCTCGCTGGAGGTCCTCATCCCACCCCACCTGAAATAAAAAGACCACAGTAAAGAACTTCTCAAAAGCCGACTTCACACTTCTAAAGACTAGTGTGCTCTCCTTTAAGGCCCCGAGCAGTGGAAAACAGTACTCAAGCCGCTGAATCACTTACAAATGCCTTCTACCAGCACCTGCAGGACTGCATGGATAAGGCAATCCCAAGCAAAACAAAGACTCTTTGTACCAAAGGCAAGCGTCCAGTCTGGTGGACCCCAGCCATAAACAAACTCTACAACAAAAGGAGGAAGCTACTACAAGATAGAGCAAAATCCTTAAAAGGTAAGACACCCTTGATCACTATAAGTAAAAACTAAGAGCTCTCATAAAATCATCCAAAGCAAATTTCGAGAGAAAAATAGCTAAAGACTCAAAAGACAATCATAAGGCCTTCTTTAGCTATGTTAGAAACCTGGGAGGAAACTCCCAGATATGCTCAGAGCTAGTTCAAAATGATGTGAAGATTACTGATCCTACAGACATTGCCAACATACTGGCTGACAGGTTCAGTGCAAACTTCCACCTCCCCAAAGGAGAGATATCTATACCAAACGATTGCAGCCCCCAAACATCTCCAGCGCCCAAGTGAGAACTGCTCTCTCCAAAGCAAAAACACAGCATCCATGGGACCTGATGGTGTCCCCGGCTGTGTGCTCCATGAACTCAATGAGGAATTAAACCCACAGCTAGGACAGCTGTTTAATCAAAGTCTTACCTCTGGATACGCACTCCAGGAGTGGCGCACTGCAACTGTGGTACCACTTCACAAAGGCGGTGCCTCCACCGACCCTGGAAATTACCGGCCCATTAGCTTGACAAGCCTTATCTGCAAAGCCATGGAGAGGATCATAATGGACCTCATAAATAAAGACATAGGGAATTTGCAGACTTTGGATCCAACCCAGTTTGGCTTTGTCAAAGGCAGATCATGCCTTTTAAACTTGGTTGACTTTTTGAAACAGTCACCAAAGCCATTGATGAGGGAAAGGCAGTCCATACAGCCTACCTCGATCTGGCTAAGGCCTTCGATACAATACCCCATTCGGGTATCATTGAAAAACTCATCAGCTTAAATGTCAACCCATACATCACAAGATGGGTTGCAAACTGGCTGAGTGACAGAACCCACAGGGTCAGAGCTGCTGGCGCCATGTCAGACTCAAAGCCTGTCACAAGTGGTGTCCCACAGGGCTCAGTCCTGGGCCCACTCTTGTTTGGCATCTACTTTTCCAAGTACAAGCAAACACAGGAGGGTTATGGCTGACAAAGTTTGCAGATGACTGCAAACTGGGCCATAGTAGAAAACACATCTGACACAGATATCCTTCAGAAGGGTCTCACAGAAACGGATAACTGGTGCCAGAGCCACGGCCTAAAGTTAAATGCCAAAAATGCATAGTCATACCCTTCGGGAAAAACAAGGTTACCCCTAGCTACCAAATAGGTGGCAATCCACTGAGCACAGAAGAAGTTATCAGGGACCTGGGGACCCAGGTTGATAGTAGTCTGTCATTCGACACCCATGTAGCTAAAGTAGTTAGGAAGACCTTCTACATTGCCCACCTTATCATGAAGGGATTCTCATCTAGATCAAGGGAGGTCATAGTCTCCCTTTACTCATCACTCATCAGACCAATGATTGAGTACAATGCCCCATTCGGAATGTATCTGACCCGACACTTGCAGCAGCTGGAGAGGCCACAAAAGTTCCTCACCAAAAGAATAAAGGGTCTCAAAATCTGTCCTATGCTGCCCGACTGAAAGAACTCCAGCTCTATTCAGTCGCCAGCTTGCTCAGAGGTGACCTTTGCCTAACATACAAGGCCATGTCAAACCCAGATTTGATGAATATGCTTCACCTCAAAAATCTAGATCCATCAGAGCCACAAGGGCGGGAGACTTAAACCTTGACTTGGCTATTAATAGGACGTGCTGGAGGGATAGATTCATCACCCAAAGACTCCCTATGCTGTGGAACAAAATCCCGGTACATGTGAGGCAGAGCACCTCGCTGGCCTTGTTCAAGAGAAATCTTGACCAATGGATGGGAGATCGCAGATATACCCCAGGGATTACCTCAGTGTCACTGCTCGACAGAGGCACAGAAAAATAATGGGTATAGTTCCCCATACTAAAGGGGTGGCGTAAGCCACAAAACGATGGGCTAGGCTTGTAAATGCCCTCGGGCAGATAGCCTAGTATGAACCTATGAACCTATGAACCTATGAACATATGAATTGGCCCAGCAATATGGGGATATGATAAAATAAAGAACTTAGGATTCTGTTATGGCGATAAAGGTTATGTGGGAAGAGACTAAACAGAAGATAAATAAAAAAATAAGAAATTGGAAGCTTTATTTTATGAATATGAATATCAGAATACAACCAGTGAAAATGTTTTAGTCCCTTTATTTTATACACAAGTCAGGCATATTTTTATCAACAAGAGAATAAGTTGTGGATAGCAATTAATAAAGAGTTGAATGATTGTATCGTGGAGAAGAGAGCAATAGTCAAATAGGATAAGCTGGTTCTTCCAACAGAACAAGGTGGTTTGGGGTTACCTGATTTGAAGGGGTATTTCAGAGCTACAGAAAGCTATAATTCAAAGTGGAAAAAGATGATGATGAAACAGGGTGGGGAGGCTCAAGAAACAAGGAGAAACTTGGATTTTAGATGAAGATCCTCAAGGAAAATAACAATAACCATAAAAAATATTATATTTATAAAGTAGCAAAAAGTATTCTAAGAATGAAGCTAACACAGGAATGAAGAAAGGAGATTCTGCCAGTAGGGATTACTGCAATTAGAGGTACAGAGAATAGGCAAGAGGGGGCTGGAATTTAGTGGAGACAACTGTCAATGGGACCAAGGTATTGGGAGCAAATAATTTGAGAGGGAAATATATAAACAAACACAAACGACTGTAAAAACAAAAAAAGAGAGTTGTATGTTCACAGCTAACTAGAAAACAAGTCTCTTTTGAGAGGGAAATATAATAGAGTGGGAAGAAACCAAGAATCAATTTGTACTGTAGGCCAGAGATTGCCTTCCCTAGCAAGGATTGATATAGTATAGAAAAAGAGAAAGAAATAGTGGGTTCCTAAGTGAAAGACCAGTAATGGTAGACTTTTTAGAATAATCTAGAACAGAAGCTGCTGTTAAAAAAGGGATAATTAGTAGGGCATATAAAATACTGAATGATAGTTATAGAAATTAATCAGAGGAGTTTAGAAAAGATTGGGAAGGCGGATTGGATACATTTCACAAAGAAACAATGGGTGGATATATGTGTGGCTCCCAAATTTATTTATTTATCAATCTATCATTTGTTAACTGGGAAAGTCCGACTTGGAACAAAGCCAATATTCAGCAGAGGCCTGGGGAGAAACACTCCATATGTATGTTTTTCTGACAAAAGTTAAGTATCAACACATTTACCAACGTGTAGGGGGAGGGGTCTGTCAGTTCACCTTGGACTACAAAAAGAAACTTTGAACAAAGGCCTGCAATTTAGCAACTGTTTTTCTTGGAGCTGGATAATTCCTTATTATAGTATAAAACAAGCCCTGAGGCATACACAAATGAGGACCATTCAAGAAATAAAAGAAGGAGTCCTGTTACAGAAAGTATACAAATATGCAACAAGTGTAGAAGATTTAGGATCTTTGCTTGGAAGTGTTTGTAGTAGTATTTTTATACGCCTCGCACACTCAAAACACTTGTTCCTCACTGTTTGCAACTAAAGTGGTATCATTTTTGAAAGTTTAATAAAGATGTTTGGAGAAACATGAAAAAAAAAGAATTGTTCCTCGGGTAGATTGCAAATGCTGGAGGTGTGATGAAGAAGAAAGAGGTAATTGCGAATATATTTTTTGGGAGTGTAAAGAGTTGGCAGACTTTAAAAATTCCCTGTAGATTACTCTATCAGGAATACTGGGTAAGCAAAGTGGTGCAACTAAAGAAATTATTTTTTTTTTTGAGCTGGGACACAGAATCTGAATTGCCTAGACATAGTAAGGCCTTGCTGAGTCTAATTCTGGTTGCTACCAAAAAAGCAATTACTAGAAAATGGAAATCAAAGCAACTGTACCAGTAGTAGCGAATATAGTAACAGAGAAACAACTGGAAGTGGGATCTTTAAAAAAGGGTAGGAGAAAATTACATAGGAAAACACTGAGAAATGTGGAAATAATACATGCAGAATAATGTTTTAAAGGCAGAATAAGGTTTAAGGGAAGCAGGAATTGATTGAACTTTGCAATATTTGACTGAAAATTATTGACTAGATTACAAGTAATGTGTAATATCTGCAACTGAAAATATGTCAATATGGTTTATTTTCATTTATATAAATGTATTATTGCCTATGTCATAAGTGATAAACTAAGAAAGATGTTTCTTGTTTAAAAAAGAAATAATATGGAAACTGGAGATGGTGAAAATGTGCGAAAAAGGAATGCAGACTTATGAATGTGTTTTAGAAGAAGGATTATATTGAGCTAAAAAGTGAGACAATAAAATCTATAAAGAAAAGAAGGATTAAAAGGAATGTAAAAACTGAGGGACTTCTTTCAGAGAATTCTGTTAAGTAAATTGCATATTAAAGGATTAATGTCATACAGACAGCAGGAAGAAAGGAAGTGTCATATTTGTAGATAAGAGAAAACAGTGGAGCATTTTTCATACAGTGCAGTAAAATGGGAACAATTTGGATATGACAAGGAAATTATGGGAGAGGGAAGGAATGGGAAATGTTACACTGAGTATGATTTTATATGGAGAATATGATAAAAAGTCACTAATGTGAATGTTATGGATAAGATTTCTTTCCTTTTCTATAGCATATTTGGCTAGTATGATGTAAGGAATTAAGTAATAAGACATGGAATTTAGTTAATGTTCATCATATTGATCACTGCTGCGGTAGTCTTTGCTATATGAATAATATCCTGCCAAGGATATACCAGCCGACCAGCTTCTAAAGTTTCAGGGTATTTTCCAAGCACCCATTTTGTCAGGTAATTTGAGTTGAACTGACTAACTAAAAGACAAGTTTGGGTGCAAAGCCCTTCAGAGCTTTACTGCTGCCGAAGAGTATCCTCCTCTGAGGCTTTTGAGGATTGAGAGTTGGTTTGTTTTTTCTTTTGTTGGACAGATCAGTTCCCACTGGGAAAAAAACTTCTGGGTTTCTTTTTGTTTTTTTATTTTTATTTTATGTTTTATAACTTTCTTCTTCAGGAAAGTTATGTTAAAGCTAGGAGTATTGTGTTTTAATGGTCTATCTCAAGACTGTAACATGCTTTTAAATACAGCACACCACATTTTTCTGTCAGTTTAAATGTGGTGTAAAGTAAGTGAAAACATTTTTTCTGTGGAGAAATTATGCTTATTTTACTTTTGTGCAACTGGCATAGTGTTTAAAGTGCTTTTTAGTGTGTTTTTCTGTCAAAAAATGAAGTTTTGCTGACTGGTAATGTTTTCTGGCAAGTACTGGTAGTCTTTCCTGGAAAGAAATGCCATTTTTGGCTTGAGTGTGGAACAAACTACTGGTCCCACAGACAGTCCTCCTAGCCACAAAAAGAAAAAATTAAGCAAACAGCCTTTGCCATTACAGCAGGCTAGCAGTTTCCTGTAGCCACAGGTGGGTGACCCTGCTCTGGCCATTTGTTGTTCCTCAAACCACTCATCTTTTACTCCAGACCACACTGGTGTAACACCTACAGCCACTATAGACCAGTGGTTAGCCACATCCTCTGCAGCTGTTGGTGTCCACTTAGTGAGCAAGGGAGTGTCACTCTTGTCAGTCCTGGGAGAAGAAACAGAGAAGGTTTCTTTGTTGTCTCAGAACTCATCCTTGGGGAAGCTCCTGCTGCCATTAGTAACACGGTTGCCCCCATTTTTCCTGTCAAAACAAAACAGAAAACTAAACAAGTCTCTCCTCCTCCTCAATTTTCTTTGGATAAGAGTAGTTTACCGAGTCTTGCTGAGGGTTTAATTCAGGCTATTGATCTTTCTTCTAAAGTAGTTTCTGGCAGAAGAAAGAGGAATTCCTCTTTTCCTGAAGAGATTCATAATTCTGAATCTGAACAGGAAGAGGCAGGAGCAGATACAGGATTTTCCCCAGGTTTCAGATTCAGAATCAGAGGAGAGCTTAGTTTCTGGTTATCCCTGTGGTGTTTTCTCTTTGTCTGAGATTATTGCTAGAATGTGCCACTGTTTTTTTTTTCAGTGGGAGAATACTGAGATTTCTAAATCCCTCAGAAAATACTATTAATGGTTTCAGAAGGATTTTATTGAACCTACACCCATGCATCCTGGTCTGTTTACTTTAGAGGATGTGTGTCTTACTGCCTGCAATTTTCTTGATAGTCAGCCAGCTGCCCTTAAAAAGCAGATAAGATGTATAAAGTTCCTTAACCTTTTAAATCTCTACACACTATTCCCAAACCTGGCCCAGCAACTACAGCTTTAATTGATCTCTTCTGCTAAGCAGTTAGTTAATTCCAACCCTACTCTTTCTGATAAAAGATGGGACAATTTTTGTTAGATATGGGGAACAGCATATACTTCTGCAACTTTGAATTCTCATACTCCTATATGAAAGTTTGTTCTGACAAATTGTGAAAGTATGAGGAATGTTTTCTATGCAGTTTCTTCTTTTGAGGTAAAATCTGTTTTAAATAACTTAAGTTCCTTCTATTGCACAGGTCACTACTCAATGTTTGCAGTGTGTGTATATGACTCTGCTAATAATTCTTCCAGGACTGTGACCACTAGTCCTGTTTTGAGGAGGTTTGCATGGCTGCATTTTCAGAACCTCTGGGATGATGATAAAAATAAGATTTTAAACTCTCCCTTGGATAGAGATTTAGTGTTTGGCTTCTCTGCTGCAGAGGTGATCAGAAAGTGAAATGAAAGCAGCAAATTGATTCAGGGAATCTATAAGATTTTTCAGGCCTCGTCTTTCAAATTTTCCAAGGAATTTTTTCTCTTTCATCAAATTTTGGCAAAAAAAAACAAAATTAACAGTCTCAACAAAATACAGGTAAACAGATGTTTAAGAAGAAATGGCATGGGTTCCAAAGAAGTCCTGAATCTCCCAAAACCAAGGAAGGTCCAACAAGTCTGAATGACTTTTCAAGAGATCTTGTGACCCCCTTCCACCACCCTAGCTCCAGTTTTCTTCCAGAAAGTCTGAATCTCTATTTTTCTTGATGGCAACAGATAGTTTCACACAAATGGGCTCTGAAAAATCAATCACCAAGGTTACAAATAGCGGAAGGAAATTCCTCTTTTTCAGAGGGTCATTCCTCATCCCCCAGATCAGACGTTTTTGTTTCCACCAGTTCTTCATCACATGGTCTCTGAAGGAGTGATAACACCAGTTCCTCCTTCACAGATGGGGAAGTTTTTTCCAAGGATGTTTCTAATTCCAAAGAAAGAAAATACTTGGAGACCAGTTCTGTATCTTTCTTTCCTAATCCTGTTTGCGATAGCGCCTACATTCAAAATGATGTCACTTCACAACCCATTATCTCTTCTTCCTCTTTCAGGTTTCCTGGCAAAACTAGACTTAAAAGATGCTTATCATGACATCCCTGTTCATCCAGACTTGTGATTTTTTTTTAAGGTTTTGTGAGTCTGGATCACATTATCAGTTCTGTACCTTATCGTTTGGTCTATCCACTGCAGCAAAAGTGTTCACAAAGTGTCTAGCTTCAGTTATAGCTCACTGCAGTCTACAGGGTAGTCACATTTTTCTACATTTAGACAACTTGTTTATCTTTCCATAGTCTTTTTCAAAGTGTCAGGAATCTCCCTCTCTATTGAGTGAGAGATCTCTTACACAAGCTGGGATTTCAAGAGAACATTCAAGTCTTTCTTGACTCCTTCATACAGGACTGTGTTCCTGGGATGTCAACTAGACACCACAATGCAAAGAGCTTTTCTTCCATAGGAAAAAATGGATCTTTATCTAGATCTGTTTCTAAGGTTTTCCACTCAGACTTTGGACACTTCAAGGGAATACCTTGTGATTTTGATTCTCTTGGCATCTGTGATTCTCATGATACTCCTGACAAGATGCCACATGAGAAGGATACAGTGGAATCTGAAATCTCTTTGATCCCAGCATCATCACTTTCCAAATCCCAGTGCTGGGTTTGTCAGAAGAGAAATGTTTTTGTGGAGACAACAGATATCCTTAAATCCAGGTCTCCCCTTCTCCTTCACTGCTGCAAAGCAGTCACCACAGATGGTTTGGACTTTGCTCGGGGAGCAGTTTCAGAAGGGATAAAAATGCAGGGGATGTGGGATAGCAAAGACAGATGAAAGCACATAAATGTCAAAGTGATGCTTGCCCTGACCTCTTTGAGTGTTACACACAATACCACAGTCATGTGGTACATCAATATTCTGGGGAGAACCAGGTTGTACACCCCACCCCATTTCAGATTAACCATGTTAGCTTGGGATATAGTTTCACAGCACATTCTCAGTCTACATGCATCCTATATACTGTCAGAGCAAAACTGTGTGGCAGACAAGCTTAGCAGGACCAGGGCATAAATGAAAACTGGATCGGGGGTCTTCCAAGATTTAACCCATCTGTGGTGAGTTCCTCAAGTAGACCTTTTTGCCTCTTCGCTGATCAACTAGCGAGATTCTGTTCCAAGACTCCATGCAAGAAGACCTGGAAGACAGATACCATTTGTTTTCCTTGGACAGGAATGTTCATGTATGCTTTTCAACCCGTTGCACTAATATCCAGAATACTTCTGAAGATTCAGAAGGAATCCCTCAAGATCACCGTGGTGGCTCGCTTCTGGCCCAGGCAACTGTGGTTGTCACTTATTTTGGAAATGTCCAGGGGCAATTACCACAAGGTTCCTCACAGACTAGATTTACTTGCTCAAGAACAGGGGTGTTTGATATACCCCAACATCAGTTAACTTCAGTTGACTGTCATGATGATAGGTTCATAGGTAGGTACTAGGCTATCGGCCCAAGGGCCTAAGTAAGCCTAGTCCCTAGGGGTGTATTTCCTATTTTCCATCCACTCATCAAGATTTTTCTTGAAGAGTGCTAATGAGGAACTTTGCTTGACATAGATGGGTAGCTTGTTCAAGAGTATAGTAAGTCTCTGGGACAGGAATCTATCCCTCCAGCATGTCCTGTTTATTGTGGTGACAAGATTTAGGTCCCTAGACCATGTAACTTGGAGGGATTGGGATTTCTTTAGATGTAGTGTGTCCAACAGCTCTGGATTTAACAAAGCTTTATATGTTAGGCAGAGATCTCCACAGAGTAGGTGATACGCTACAGAGTAAAGCTGGAGTTTTTTGAGACGGTCAGTGTAGGGCATCTGTTTGAGGCCAGTAATCCTCTTTGTGAGGTACTTCTGTGGCCTTCCCAGCTGCTGCAGATGTCTTGTGAGGTACATTCCAAAAGGGGCGTTTTACTCTGTAATGGGTCTAATGAGTGCCAAGTAGAGGTGAACAATGACCACTTTTTTCCTGGATAGAACCCTTTTGTGATGAGGTGTGTGAAGACTGGTAGAGCTGGATGAAGGCTGCTGGCCTAGTCAAATAGAATTTGATACATAATTCTGGCATTTGTAAATATGGATCTAAACTACAGGCTTGTTGTCTTAAATGTAAAGAAATGCTGTTTCAACAATGTGGCAACATTGCCCTCTGCTGTAAAGAAAACTAAGTGAAGCATTTCACATCTGTTCTTTGAAATTAAAATTGTCTTGTATATACTTTGATCTGTAGAGCTCGAAGTCAGTCTGTCTGGGCTAGCACATTCTTTCTATTGTTTTAACTTAAGGAATAATTACTAGAGTATACATGTGAAATGTCTTTTATTGTTGTAGCTTCCTGAGCAGGTCTTAGCTTGCTAAATAATGTAGCCTGCTGGCCTGGGAACCTCAGGCTAAGTGTCAACATGATGTAATGTGTATACTGGGAAACCTAAGTGTCAAAATGATGTAATCAGGGAGGGCCTAGCAGAAATGTTTGTTAGTTATTTTAAAAACTATTGCTCAAAGAGAGACTGTAAGCATTTTTGTCTTGATATCCAACCTACAGCACTGCCTGGTGTCTCAAGTAAGTTATCTTAGAAGTGAGTTTTCTTGTAGAAATAGCTAGGACTATAAAGATTAGACTAAGTTTTTTCTGTTATGTCAGAACTGTACTCCTGAATTATTTTAAGTTTCTGTGTGATCTCTGAACTCTTGAATAGCACTGTGGTGTAGTAGTATTGTCTTGTGTTTTTAGTATTTATTATTAAATATATTTTAAATTCTTTTCAACTGTGGCTGGTTTATGTAGAGATAAATTAAGCTCTAGAGTACATTGCATGCTTATAACTGATCCTGGACTAAGCCCTTCCAATAAGCCTTGACTGATTAGTCACACTATTAGCTGATGGTGGCAGGAATTACTACCGTATAGTCTAGTTATAGGGGCACAGCTAGATAATCTGTGTCAGCCTTTCCTAGGAGTGTCTGTGAAGTTGTATAAATACTTATCTCAAAGTGTGTGTGTGTGTGTGTGTGTGTGTGTGTGTGTGTGTGTGTGTGTGTGTATATGTGTGTGTGTGTGTGTGTGTGTGTGTGTGTGTGTGCGTGTGTGTGTGTGTGTGTGTGTGTGTCAGCTACTTGGACAAGGACACGAAGCACTGGTTGGACAGAGAGGGTATTGGAGGTTAGCTTGCCAGCTAGGCTGAGATCTGGACCCTATAGATGTGCCAGTGGGGAGTCTTATTGGGGACCTGGAGAGCAAGGGAGCAACCAGCCCCAGACTGACTGTGATCTCTGTGTGCTCTTAAGGAAAATTGCACTTTACTGTGTGCATTTGTTATCCTTTCTCCTATATGAGACGCCCTCTCTGGTGTTAGTGGTGAGGATTGGGGCTCCTTGATTGCTGGGCCAGGGCACGGGTGTCACAAGGTGTGCCACATAGAAGGATTTCCTGACTACTGTGGTGATGTGATTATCAAAGGAGAGACTAATGTCCACCTGGGTCCCAAGGTCTCTTATCACACATTTGGCATTAAATAGACTGCCGTTTATGTGGTAGTTCATGGGTACAGAGTTTTTACCAAAGGGTATGATGATGCACTTTTTGGCATTGACCTTGAGGCCATGCCACTGACACCAGGCATCTGTCTCAGTGAGGCCCTTCTGTAGGATGTCCACATCATTTGGGGACTCGACAATGGCTCCTAGTGTGCAGTCATCTGAAAACCTCATTAGCCAGAGGCCTCTTGTGTTAGCCTGTACTTCTGAGAAGTAGATAACAAACAGGAGAGGTCCCAGGACTGAACTGGAGATTACCAATGTCTTTGTTTATGAGTTTCATGATACGTTCCATGGCCTTGCAGACCAGGCTTGTCAGGCTAATAGGGCGATAGTTCCCAGGATCAGTGGTGGCTCCTCCTTTGTGGTGTGGGATAACTGGTGATGTGCGCCATTCAGTGGGCACAAAGCCTGATGTGACACTATGATTAAACATGGTGCTTAGGTGGGGAGCCAGTTCATTCTGAAGTTCGTGTAAAACCTAGCCTGGGATTTTGTCCTGTCCCATGGATGCTGTGTTTTTAGTTTTAGAGAGTGCAGCTTTTACCTGCATAGATGTGATTACAGGGATTCTGCATTCTTCCTGTATAGATATTGGCCCTTTAGGGGGTGAGAGGGAGGTAAAGTTAGCACTGAACCTATCTACCAGGATGTTGGCAATATCAGTTGGTTCTGTAATTTTCATTTCTTATGCTGTAACTCAGAGCATATCTGGGTGTTTCCATTGAGATTCTTGACATTGCTATGGAGTGCTTTGTGGTTGCCCTTAGAATCAGTGGCAATTTTGTTTTCGTAGCTAACTTTGAAGGATCTTATAAGGGATCTCAGCTTCTTAGTGAGGCTGACCAGGGAGCTCCTCCACCCATATGGGATTTTACTCTCTTTTGCAACAGTTTCTTCCTTCTGTTGTAGAGTTTGTTTATGGTGGGGGATGACCAGATTGGCTTCCTTTTTTTGTAGGATAACGTCTTGCTTCTGTTTGGGATAGCACAATCCATGCACTCGTGCAAGTGCTTATAGAGTGCACTTGTGTAGGATTCAGCAGTCGTAACTGTATTGTCCATCTGCATGGGTGTCATGAAGTTCGCCACTTTTGTCTTAAGAAGCATGAAGTTGGCTTTGGAGAATTTTTTTACGGTGGTTTCCTTAATGGTGGGTGAGGACAGGATGCGGATATTTAGGGTGATTATTTTATGGTCGGATTTGACCAATGAAGAGTTGACTTCAGGTGTGGAACACCGGTCACTCATGTTGGTATTGACTAGGTCTAGGATATTGTTGCCCGTGGTGGGGGTGTGGATAAGTTGATCCAGGACATTGGAATTTATGAATTCCAGAAAGCATTGAGCGAAGGAGTTCGTACATGAGTAGTTTTCCCAGTTAATGGTGGGGTAGTTGAAATCACCCATTATTAGGATGTTTGATTGAACCCTAATATTTTCCAGTATATCAAGAAAAGAGGAGTGGGAATCCTGGAGCATGGTGTGGGATCTGTAGCAAGCTACAATTTGGATTGCAGTTTTGCACAGAGTTAGTTGCACTTGGATAACCTCGGATGCATTATGCTGTGCAACTAGCCTGGAGGTGTGGATATCCTTAATGAATATGGACACACCTCCGCCTTTGGTGTTCTGGACCAGGTTAGATGGCCGAAAAGTTTGTTATGAGTTATAGCCTGGTAATGCAGGGGTGCTCTCTAGAGCCTTGAACCAGGTCTCAGTCACTGCACAGATATTGATGTTCTCCATTTTAAGGAGTGCCTCGAGTGAGTGCATTTTGAGATTTAGACTTCTAACATTGAGTAGCATTATCCTCAGTTTTTGCTTGCCTGTTCTTGTTATGGCGGTAAATTTGTCATTTGAACCTTGCCTAAAAAAAAGGCACTATAGGGGCAGCAAGACCCTTAGCCGGTATCCGGAATCCCAGGAGTGACGGATGCAGGCCATCTCTGGCAAAGCATCGTGGTCTGTCGACCATGTCGTCCCCGGCACACAGATACTGGAGCCCCTTAGAATGACACCAGAAGCTTAGCCAATTGTTGAAGTCAATCATTTTGTCCTTGTACTGCGGTATCATTCTGGGCGATGACAGGATGCTACTCAGGGCTAGGGTCATACCTGCCTGGGCTACAAGATCAGAGAGCTCTTCCATGTCTCTTTTCATGTAGTCCAGGGAGGTATGTCTCAGGTCATTCACACCAACATGTACAATGATAGTCATATTTGTACTTGTTGTGGAGTGACCTGAGTGCGTGGGTTATGTGGCGGATCCTGGCACCCAAGCAGCTGACAGTAACCTTCTCCTTGTTTATCCTGGTGAGTGGGACATCAGTGTGCCTGACTACAGAGTCACCTATGACTAGTGTGCTGGGTACGTTGTTTTGCCTTATGGGCTGTGGTTTATTGGCACACTGAGTCTGTGGGCTATGTGTCATTTGGGTTGTGTTGGGGGATGGAGGTTGCTTGCATTTCTGCTTTGGAGGTCTCTTTTGCTTGAGCAGATTATTATTGAGAGCCTCCATGAATGTGTTTGTGTTTCTGTGTGTGGATTTTGGTGGTGTAGGTGTAGTGGGATTATGTGATGAGTGTGGTGTGGTGCAAGTGTTTACCTTCTCCTCTTGACTGTCAAGTCCAGTCTTGGTTAGAGAGAGCTTTACCTCCATTTTGGCTAAATAAGTGCATCTCTCACAGGTTGTGGTGTTGGGTTGTAGGAGGATAGGGTTGTCTGTGTACATGAGGCAATTGCTACATTGCCCGAAGATGCCCAGATTCATTAGATAGACAGGAGAAAACACTGGGAGCTGACCCTTAGACATGCCTGAATAAAAAACGACTTTCCTCTAGAAAAGTGAGGAAAGTGAGTATAAGAGCTGTTTTTCTCTAAGCAAGTGAGGAAAGTACAAAAGCTGTTTTCCTCTAGGTAAAGAGGAAGGTTGAGTGCTGTAGTAATTTGTAGCTTATTTAGTACTAACAAGTTCTGAACAAGTGCTGAGTATGAATAAGCAAATTCAAGTGCTAAAACTAAGAATCTGTACCTGGATCTTGTGGTAGATAGGCTACCTAGTGCTTACCACTTCCACTGATAAGCTAGAATGCTTCCCTGGAACACAGAAAGGCTTGGGGGGCTCAGAAGCAAATCTGTATCTGGACTAGACTAGTTACAGGAAAAGTGGGGAAAAAAGCGCAAAAACAGATTTTTGAACCAGAAAGTTGAAAGAGATGGGAAAACTGCCCATACGGCCAATAAACTACAATTTATGGGCCAGAAATCACTCTTGTGGTAGATAGGCTATGTAGTGCTTACCACTCCCACTGATAAGCTAGAAGGCTTCCCTCCAACACAGAAAGGCTTGGGGGGCTCAGAAGCTTACAAGCAGTCCTGGATACAACAAATTTGTATCTGTAATAGACTAGTTACAGGAAAGGAGGGAAACAAGTGCAAATGTGGGCTTTTAAACCAGAAGGTTGAAAGAGATGGAAAAACTGACCAAACGGCCAATAAACTACAATTTCTGGGCCAGAAACGACTCTTGTGGTAGATAGGCTAGCTAGTGCTTACCACTCCCACTGATAAGCTAGAAGGCTTCCCTCCAAGACAGAAAGGCTTGGGGGGCTCAGAAGCTTACAAAACAGTCCTGGATACAGCAAATCTGTATCTGGACTAGACTAGTTACAGGAAAGGCAGGAAACAAGATTAGAATTTTTTTTTGTAAAGTGGAAAGGGAGAAAGGAGAAACAGAAGATAATTCAAAATTAAGGACAGAAGTGGTTTGCCCTTCACAAATGTTCTCACTGTATTATGAGCTAGTGACACTAGACTGGAATAGAGCTGGGATAGAGCTGAACAGATGGGACTGGTAGGAGTGACTGAAGTCAAAATATGATCTCACTGTACTCTGTTGAGTGAGCAAATGAGATAGACCCAGGAGGAGTGTTCAAACACAAATTTACAGGAGTTGCAGGCAATTCCAAAGCCACCAAGATTAATACCAGAACAAGAACAGGGAGGGAGAGCGGGAAATTTAACTGCAGAGAGAGAGAGGCCACAGTATTCTAAGAAACAATTAAATAGAAAAATAAATAACTACATAGAGACACATACCACAATATTCTATGAAGCAATTAAATACGCAGAAAAATAAAATGCATTACAATCTTTAACACTGCAAGTTTGTACTTAACTCAGCTAGTAATGCAGTTGATTGTAGGTATGTAGCAGAAGCCAAACAAATCAGATATTGAGCAGTAATAAATTCAAAGATATGTAACTAACACTTATAAATGCAGATAAATCCTCTAGGCTAAGAGTTTAACACTGAATATCACTGAAGTGAAACACAATAGCCACCACTAACTGCAGAGACAGAGAGAGACCACAGTTTTCTATGAAACAGAAAAATAAATAACTACAGCGAGACACAGACCACGATATAATAACTACAGAGAGACACAGACCATGATATTCAATGAAACAATTAAATAGAAATATAAAATGCAGTACAATCTTTAACACTGCAAGTTTGTACTTAACTCGGCTAGTAATGCAGTTGATTGTAGGTATGTAGCAGAAGCCAAACAACTCAGATGTTGAGCAGTAATAAATTCAAAGATATGTGACTAACACTTATAAATACAGAGAAACCCTCTAGGCTAAGAGTTTAGCACTGAATATCAAAGAAGTGAAACACAATAGCCCCCACTAACTGCATAACTGATAGGGTTTTAATTCCTTTTTGGCACGTGTTTACTGAGAATGTGCAGCAGGTACTAATAGAGACAAGAAAATATACTACTAGAAAATAGTACATGTCGCTCTCTTCACTGTCGCAGTATTCATTATAGAAGGGATGTCCCGCCCTGGTGCTCAGACAGACTAAAAAAGCCTAAAAGAGATCTTGTTTGTGCTGTATGTCACATTTACACTCCCCACACAGAACATACGATGTAAAAGGGACATATGGATGCAACTATCTTTAACCGAATTGCCCCAGAAGAGAACAGTTGCCATAGGGCAAAGGAGTCCATGCACATCCAGAAGGAAAAAATGCAGAAAAAACAAGAGGGGGTTGGAGGGAGGGAGCAAATAATGCAGCAGTGAAGAGAAGGACATCTACTCTTATTGTAAGATTTTACACAACTGTAATATGTCTTTGTATGTCACTGTTGCAGTATTCATTATAGAAGGGAGAATAAAAAAGCTCAAGAAACAGAATGGGAGGTGGAAAGTTGAGAAACCCACACAAAGTGGTTTCAGCAAAACCTGTTCTTGCCCTAGAAACCATATCCAATTTATAATGCTTCGTAAAGGTATGAACTGAAGACTGAGTAGTAGCTTCAAGGATGGAATTGGTGTCCAACCCCTTGTAGAAGGCACCAGAAGATGCAACAGCCCTAGTGGAATGAGCTCTAACAGAAGCAGACAGAGATGTGCTATGAAAAGTATAAGAAAAATAAATTGCCTTGGATATCCAGGAGGAGATGGTTTGCTTAGAAACAGACAAACCCAAAGACCTGGGATGAAAGAAAGCAGAAAGCTTGTCAGACTTACGAATAGTCCTAATTTTATCCAAATAGTACCTGAGCTGTCTGTGCAAGTCCAAGGTATGCAGGACCCTCTCACTAGCAGACTAGATCAAAGGGAAAAAGGAAGGGAGTTGGACCAACTGATTCAAGGACAACTCATTTACTACACTGGGCATAAAAGAAGGATTAGTATGAAGGGACACCCTGTCCCTGTGAAAAACCAAAAAAGAAGGAATGGCCATAAGGACCTGGAGCTCAGAAACCCTCCTAGCAGAAGTAAGAGCCAGCAACAAAACAGTCTTCCAGGTACAATGTAGCAAAGAAGCAGAATCTGCATTTTTTTCCGAAACAAAATTAAGGTCCCAAGGAGGAGGAGTATGTTTTCTTGGAACAGAGATGGTGAACTGCAGATCCTACAACAATCAACTTGGGGAAGACACCTGAAGAAATAGGTTGTCTAGATAAGGAAAAATCTGAATGCCTTTGTGCTTGCAGAAGACAATCACAAGAGCTAGACATTCTGCAAATTCCCTTGGGGAAGTAGAGGCCAAAAGGCAAAGCAGAAATCTGAAAATGAGAGAAAGACACAGAGAAATGTAAAAACGTCCTGAAGAGAGAATGAATAGCGATATGAAGGTAAGCATCTTTCAGATCCAAGGACACCAGAAAAGCCTAGGATAGTAAAAGAGGAAACAGAGTTTGAAGAGTAAGCATCTGAAAAGAAGGGATCTTAAGAAAGGTGTTGAGCTCAGAGAGATCCAAAATAGGTCTCCAAGTGCCTTCCTTTCAAGGACCCATGAACATCCTGGAATAAAAACCCCTTCCCACTTGGGAAGGGGGGGGGACAGGTTGAATGGTCCCTTGGTTCAGCAGCACGGACCCTAGAACCTCCATAAAATGAGAAAATGAAAAAGGAGGGAGAGCTTTCATACCATGAAGTAACCCTGATGGATGATAGAAAGAACCCGAGAGTCTGAATTAATTAGATGCCAATTTGGAATACAAAGGGAGAGCTGAAGGGGCAAAGGAACCTGGTCTAAAGGTGGGGGAGGGGATTAATTATCAAAGAGAAGCAGGCTTTTCAGATATAGGAGGCTTCTGGTGTTGCTAAATATTCAGTACAGCAGCAAAGCATTCAAACCGACTGGCAAAAACAGCACTCAAACTGGCACCAAAAGAAGTTATAGGTAGTTGCATCCATACATCCCCTATGCTTTGCAAGGCCCATTCTCCAGGAGCTCCTGGACTGTTCTCCTTCCACATCCCAAAAGTAGTTAGCTAGGGTAAACTACCAATATAGTTAAGGCAGTTTCCTATCAGTTACCAGCCACACAGGTAGTTTAGTCTACCAAAGCCCGAAATTTATTTTATTGACATTTGTTAACCGGGAAAGTCCACTGAGTAAGTAAGTAACCCATTTTCAGTGGAGGTCCGGTGAGAAAAGCTCCACAATTAAACAATAAGATATAGAACAATGTCAAACAACTTTCAAGTATCAGATTAAATCAGATTAAACAATGTTACAAGATTAAAAATTTAAACAATATATAGACCATATTAAACTTAACAGAGTAATCAGAACATCTATAAACTTATTACTTTTGGCATAGCAAGAAAAAAAAAACATGACAGTTATTGCTGAAAATCAGTTACAGCAGTAATAGTAGTATAAGACTGATGCTGTCTGGGTAAGAGTTATTTGGAGCCTGTGGAACTGGGTAAGAAAACATTTTGTGAATACTAACATAGGCAAATACTGATGAACCCGAGAAACAAATACCAAACCCCAAAACTCGCTACCAATGTGGACTCAGGAATAGCGTTATCATGGGTCCAGAACGGGGGGGGGGGCCAAGTTTGAATAGTTGATATCAGTTTTTGAAATTCAGGATATAGGAATTGTGCAGGTGGTCTTAACCCCTAGTGTAGCTAGTTATTGGTAGGAAGCCAGCTGAGGCTACTGCAGCAGTTATCACCATGACGAAAATAGTGTAGTTGTGTAAGTAAACGTACTATGCCAATAGATATTTGAATGATTACATCTGCAGTAGCCCCTCCCTCCCCCCAGCCCCTTATTTTTTTGATGTATTGTTTATGCCAGGAGGTGGTCATTTATTTTTTGTTGCTCCTAGCATTGTTTTTTTTTCAGGGCTCATCATGTCTCTGTCTCTCTCTCTCTCTCTCTCTGTGTGCTGTCAGGAAACTTTGAAGGGCTTAATGCCCAGACTTGTTTTTCAGTCAGCTACGCTCAAGCTGCCTGTCAGTTTGGGCCCATGGAAGGTGCCCTGAAGCTTTGACAGGATTAACCCACATAACTAAGGCTACTACAGCAGTAATCATTTGAACATCTACCGTTATGGTAAATTTACTTACACAGCTGTGCTTTCCTCCCAGTCATTTCTGAAAGCAGTTTATTTCTTGAGAAAAAATTCTCTTTCTTCCTGCGTTTGTACTTTAAACAAAGATTTCTTTGCCTGCACTTCAGGCTGAAAATTCATGCTCTGCCCTGTAACAACGTCAGCTTGCAAGCAGTCTGCAGAATTCTCTGCTTCCTTCAATGGCTTCACTACATTAATGTGATAAATTTGCTGTCTCTCTCTCTCCACCTGGCTATCTAACCTTATAATTTACTGCATTTATTCTTTCCATCATCTCAAATGACTCCTGTTTGACCAGAAATGTGGTTTCTGTAGAGGGCATTAACATTGATATGTGGTTTACTGGATTTAGTTCTGTAAACCCTGAATTCTTATTGTAAAA
>NC_056750.1:12631114-12698614 GCF_019279795.1 Protopterus annectens | reverse complement strand
ATCAGGTCAATACCCTCCCTCCCATCCTTCAAAACCATTCTGAAAGACTTCCTAGCCAAAAGCTGGCTCTGTTCTTGCTCAACACAAGGATGAGTATATCCCTAAATGTGGACAAATACTTATTCATACCTATGTCTCTTTACCTCCCTTCTTCACTCACTCTTGGCTTTCTGTCTAAATATATCATAAGCCTGTTTTTCCTCTTACTTCATAATGCAGTTCCTGTTTGTATTATACTAACTTACCTGTAATTTCTTTATAAACTGTGTAAAATTTCTCTCGTATTGTCATACAACTTGTCCAGTGTTTTCATGTTATGTCTAATTATTTAAACTTTGGTTGTTTTTTGTGTTATTTTAAAGACTGTAAAAGCATTATTATTATTATTATTATTATTATTATTATTATTATTAAAATATGCATTTCTCCTCAGGCCTCCTCTGAAAATGGGCTTGTAACCAGTCAGATTTTTCCGGTTATCAAATGTCAATAAATAAATAAAGTATTCTCCATGTTATAAATTTCTATAGGTTACTAAGATATTACAGTTAAATAACCGAGGACTTAAGATAAACCAAATTTATTTTGTGAAATGTTTGTCAGGGTGACTAGCCAGTATCAGTAAATGCACATTTTCAAGAGAGATGGGCAACTTTATTACCTTTTACACTGAAAAGTACTACAAAACATTTAAAACAGATGGGCTGGCTTCTTACTACCAAGACATTAACCTATTCAACAACCTTCTTTAAAATGCTTCAGTTTAAAATATTTCTAAAGCTGCCATTTGGATTTCTTTTCCCACATTTATATAACATTAGAAGTTATAGTTTCAGTACAAAGACAGGGCAGACTTTATCTCTTTCGTTCTGCATGGTGGGCATTCACTGCTGCCCTGTTGGAGATGCTAAGTATTTTGTCAACATTTCATTCAGCCCTGGCATCCATTATGATAAGTGCAGTACAGTTTTCTGAGATACACAGTGTAACAGTTGCCTCTCAAGTAACAGCAAGTTTGCTGCATAATAGCCTATTAACTTTTATACTCCTTTATCACACCTTTAGTATACATTTGTGTATATGAATGGCACAGTGGCACTATGTTTTGGGTTGCTGCCTTAGAACTATTGGCTTTACATTTTAGTTTTTAGCTGTTTGCCTTCTGTATAGCATTGAATTGACATAGGTGTGTGCCATGTAAGAGTTAGTGGTCACATTCTATAATGGACTGCCACCTTGTCCAGCAAGGTTCTTCTACCATTCACCCATTATGGGGCAGAATAGACTCTGTCTCACACACATCCCAGAAATGGATTAAGTGGGTAATCAAAGAATGAGTGAAAGAAGAAATAGTCCTTGTGTTTTCAGTTATTTATGAGAGGGTCTATATTAGAACACCGAACTTTAAAAATTTCGAGTGTGCTAATATTGAGCCCTATTAATCGAAAATTTAAAACATCGAACATAAAGAACAGCGAATTTTTTCCTAGGGAAAAAAATTGCTGTTCCAAAACACATACGCACAACACAAGCACACCAAACAAACAGCAATCCACACACATACACCTAAACTCTTACACCTAACCCTTCACTAAACTATACATACACCACTAACTATCCACTTACCTTAACCCAAACCCTAACCCTAAGGATCATCACTATTGCACAGTCACCTCACCCGCGCCCTAACCCTAACTCACCTACCCCGCCCTAACCCTCACGTCCAAACAATTGCACACTTACCTGACCCGTGCCCTAACTCACCTACCCTGCCCTAACCCTCACATTCACACAATCACACACTTACCTGAACTCAACCCGTAACTTTCCACCACAGCGCTGAAAATACCGAAGCAACAGAAACAGGCACCGAATTCTTTCCCTAAGAAAAAATTTGGTTTTGTTTCTTCCATATTTTCAGCGTTTGCTGAAAATGGGTCGATATTAGAACACTTGAAATTTTGAAAGTTCGGTGCTCTAACATATACCCTTTATTAGATGTTTATGGTTGTATTTTAAATATATTAGGTTTTATTGTTAAAATATTTATTCATTATAATTCTTTTTTTTTTCTTTTTTCCTTTTGTTTCTTCATTGTAACAAGAAGAGCTGAGGCTCCTGCTGTTTTTTAAACTGTACTGTTCTTAGGTCATACAGGCTGCACTAAGAAGCAGCTTGAGCTAGGGAATGAAGGCATTTGTTTGGACTTATGGTCATTGAGGGGAGGGGGCACTGCAGGCAGAAATAAGTGCCATGGTGATACGTGGTTATTGCCAGCAGTGGATAGCTCTAAATAATTTGTGTTACTGCTAGTTATGCAAAGTTCTCAACCACGGTTGAGTTTGGATACCTCAGTTAGTTCTTTATATACTGTTTTTATTATTGATTCTGTTAGTAAGAGGGTCTGGCAACCCCGTTATCTTCTTTTACTGCCTATTTTTAAGGTGGAAGGGGTCATTTGGGAGGGTGCTCACTAATGGAATGATATTGACAAAGCAGTCACATACCAGTACTACTTCAAAATAATACATCGTTCCTGTTTAGTACTACTTCAAAATAATACATAGTTCCTGTTTAGTACTACTTCAAAATAATACATAGTTCCTGTTTAGTACTACTTCAAAATAATACATAGTTCCTGTTTAGTACCACTTCAAAATAATACATAGTTCCTGTTTAGTACTACTTCAAAATAATACATAGATCTTGTTTAGTACTACTTCAAAATAATACATAGTTCCTGTTTAGTGCTACTTCAAAATAATACATAGTTCCTGTTTAGTACTACTTCAAAATAATACATAGTTCCTGTTTAGTACTACTTCAAAATAATACATAGTTCCTGTTTAGTGCTACTTCAAAATAATACATAGTTCCTGTTTAGTGCTACTTCAAAATAATACATCGTTCCTGTTTAGTGCTACTTCAAAATAATACATCGTTCCTGTTTAGTGCTACTTCAAAATAATACATAGTTCCTGTTTAGTGCTACTTCAAAATAATACATAGTTCCTGTTTAGTACTACTTCAAAATAATACATAGTTCCTGTTTAGTGCTACTTCAAAATAATACATAGTTCCTGTTTAGTACTACTTCAAAATAATACATAGTTCCTGTTTAGTGCTACTTCAAAATAATACATAGTTCCTGTTTAGTACTACTTCAAAATAATACATAGTTCTTGTTTAGTGCTACTTCAAAATAATACATAGTTCCTGTTTAGTGCTACTTCAAAATAATACATAGTTCTTGTTTAGTACTACTTCAAAATAATACATAGTTCTTGTTTAGTACTACTTCAAAATAATACATAGTTCTTGTTTAGTACTACTTCAAAATAATACATAGTTCCTGTTTAGTGCTACTTCAAAATAATACATAGTTCCTGTTTAGTACTACTTCAAAATAATACATAGTTCCTGTTTAGTGCTACTTCAAAATAATACATAGTTCTTGTTTAGTACTACTTCAAAATAATACATAGTTCCTGTTTAGTGCTACTTCAAAATAATACATAGTTCCTGTTTAGTACTACTTCAAAATAATACATAGTTCTTGTTTAGTGCTACTTCAAAATAATACATAGTTCCTGTTTAGTGCTATTTCAAAATAATGCATAGTTCTTGTTTAGCACTACTTCAAAATAATACATAGTTCCTGTTTAGTACTACTTCAAAATAATACATAGTTCCTGTTTAGTGCTACTTCAAAATAATACATCGTTCCTGTTTAGTGCTACTTCAAAATAATACATAGTTCCTGTTTAGTACTACTTCAAAATAATACATAGTTCCTGTTTAGTGCTACTTCAAAATAATACATCGTTCCTGTTTAGTACTACTTCAAAATAATACATAGTTCCTGTTTAGTGCTACTTCAAAATAATACATCGTTCCTGTTTAGTGCTACTTCAAAATAATACATAGTTCCTGTTTAGTGCTACTTCAAAATAATACATCGTTCCTGTTTAGTGCTACTTCAAAATAATACATAGTTCCTGTTTAGTACTACTTCAAAATAATACATAGTTCCTGTTTAGTGCAATTTCAAAATAATGCATAGTTCTTGTTTAGTACTACTTCAAAATAATACATAGTTCTTGTTTAGTACTACTACAAAATAATACATAGTTCCTGTTTAGTACTACTTTAAAATAATACATAGTTCCTGTTTAGTGCTACTTCAAAATAATACATAGTTCCTGTTTAGTGCTACTTCAAAATAATACATAGTTCCTGTTTAGTACTACTTCAAAATAATACATAGTTCTTGTTTAGTACTACTTCAAAATAATACATAGTTCTTGTTTAGTACTACTTCAAAATAATACATAGTTTCTAGTCAGCTTGCATTTTCACTCATTAATTCCACACATTCTGAATCTAGTACACTAAGGAGAATTTGTCATTTAGGAATTACTCAAGGCCAAGATCACACACCCAGCTTCAGCAAGTGGTGCGGTTTTGCAGATCCATCTAGCTACAACCCCCTTTTTCATCATTTTTGCACACGGGCTCAGGATGTTACATCAACTTTATCATCATCAACCCTCTTTTTCCCATTTTCTACATGGGATTGGGGTGTTGTCAGCTGTTCCAATCTCTCTCAATTCAGTGCCACTCTCCTACCTTCTTGTGTCACACAATCCCTCCACCTCTTTGCTGGATGCCCTCATTTCCTCTTATCTTCTTCCTGTCTGTCTCAAATCTTCTTCACCAGATTGTCTTCTGTCTTTCTGCACATGTACCCCAACCACCGTAATCTGTTCTCTTTGATCTTTTCTGCAGTTGGAGCTAATTTGGCTTCTGCTCTTATGTCCTCATTTGGTACTACCAACTGTCTCATGCACTTCATCTCCATCACCTCTAGCTTCCTCAGCTGCTCTGCCTTTACTGCCCAGGTCTCTGTACCATACAGTAGTACTGGTCACACCAATGTTTTGTATACCATACTTTTCAGTTTCTTTGGCATTCTTCTGCCACACATTACACCTGACACTGTGTGCCAGTTTCTCTGGCATTCTTCTGTTATGCATTACACCTGACACTGTGTGCCAGTTTCTTTGGCATTCTTCTGTCATGCATTACACCTGACACTGTGTGCCAGTTTCTTTGGCATTCTTCTGTCACACATTACACCTGACACAGTGTGCCAGTTTCTTTGGCATTCTTCTGTCATGCATTACACCTGACACTGTGTGCCTGTTTCTTTGGCATTCTTCTGTCACACATTACACCTGACACTGTGTACCAGTTTCTTTGGCATTCTTCTGTCATGCATTACACCTGACATTGTGTGCCAGTTTCTTTCACATTCTTCTGTTACACATTACACCTGACACTGTGTGCCAGTTTCTTTGGCATTCTTCTGTCATGCATTACACCTGACACTGTGTGCCAGTTTCTTTGGCATTCTTCTGTCACACATTACACCTGACACTGTGTGCCAGTTTCTTTGGCATTCTTCTGTCATGCATTACACCTGACATTGTGTGCCAGTTTCTTTCACATTCTTCTGTCACACATTACACCTGACACTGTGTGCCAGTTTCTTTGGCATTTTTCTGTCATGCATTACACCTGACACTGTGTGCCAGTTTCTTTGGCATTCTTCTGTCACACATTACACCTGACACTGTGTGCCAGTTTCTTTGGCATTCTTCTGTCATGCATTACACCTGACATTGTGTGCCAGTTTCTTTTGCATTCTTCTGTCACACATTACACCTAACACTGTGTGCCTGTTTCTTTGGCATTCTTCTCTCACACACTACACTCGACACTGTGTGCTGGTTGAGTGCAGTGCCTCTGATTCTAGCTTTGACCTCCTCATTCAGCCTTCACTTCTCCTCTCCTCAGCCACCCCTCCCAGATACTTTAAGCTGTTAACCTGTTCCAGTATTATCCCTTCCATCTCACCTCGCAGCTTCTTCTGATTTCCCGCCATAACAACTGTCTTATCTGCACTCAGTTTCACCCATGTACCTTCAGTTTTGCATTCCATTTCCCTGTCCTTTGCTGAAGTTCTTGCTCAGAGTCTGCCTGTAATGCCACATCATCTGGATACAGCAGCTTTGTTGATCTCTCCCTTACAACCTGTTTGCTGATATAGTCCATCAGCAGTATGAATAGCAGTGGGCTCAGAGCTGAACCCCGATGCTTACCCCCCCCCCCACTGGGAAGGCCTGTGTGAGGCCAAACACTGTTCATACTTGAGTCATTGGGTCCTTGTACATGGACTTCCTTATTTCTACCAGTGTTTCTGGGACTTTGGACCACTGCAGGACTGCCCAGTTTCGCTTCCTTGGGACCTTGTCATATCCTTTCTCTACGTCTAGGAATGCCCAGTTGAGCTCTTTATTCATCTGTAGTTTCTCAACTATCTGTCTCACTGTAAATGTTGAATCTGTTGTGCTATATTCTGATCTGCATCTGAACTGTTCATCTCACTTATTTCTACTGCTCTGTGTATTCATTTAGCAATCAGCCTCTCTAGAGGTTTCATGCAGTGTCACATCAACAGTGACAATCATGTAAGGCCAGTGTTCACACTCCCTGGTGGCTAGCCCTGCCATGGTTATTCTTCCATACCACACATGCATGCACATTCACATCTTTGCCCGATTTAGAGTGTCCAGTCCACCTACTGCATATCTTTGGAATGTGGAAGAAAACCAGAGCACCCAGAGAAAACCCATACAAACATGGAGGACATGCAGACTGCACACATAAGGTACCCCAGCCGAGATTCAAATCAGAGAACACCTTGCTGTGAGGTGACAACATTGTCCAATCAGAGAACATCTTGCTGTGAGGTGACAACATTACCCTTTGCACCACTGTGCCACCCACAGTTGCTCTTTAGTAACAGAAGAATGCAATATCAAATCTAGCTTATGTCTGTAAAGTGGAGATCCACATTTTTTCTAGTTCTTTATTATTTTTACTTTTAAGTCTTTCAGGCCAATAAAGCCAAACCCCTTTAGCTGTGGACATGCATGCTTCTGTCTTCCTTTTTAAACATTTGTTAGTTGGGATATTTTGTAGACAAGCTTATGTTTATGGATATCAGTTGGGTATGACTACCTTGTGTTTCCAAAAGTCAAACATTCCTCTTATGCTCTGCTGATGATGTCATAAGAAGGCAGAAACATGCATGTCCACAGCTAGAGGGGTCTGGCTTTATTGGTTTGAAATTGTCCATAAAAAAACTTAAAAGTAAAAGAAAAAAGTCATGGACATTCAGAATTGCCATTTAGCTGAAACACCTGATATCCTTAAAGGGTAATTTACATATATCCCATGTTGCCTCTGATTCAAGAGGTTTAAGGTATCACACAGTGGAAATTCTAGCTTTGCTAGATTTTTCTTTTTGTGTTTTCAACCAGTTGTTTTTCCTGTGTGACCTTTTTAAACATTTGTTTTAGTTTGTTAGTTGGGATATTTTGTAGACACCCTTAGGTTAATGGATATCAGTTGGGTATGACTACCCTGTGTTTCCAAAAGTCAAATATTCATCTTATGCTGTGCCGATGATGTCATGAGAAGGCAGAAACATGCATCTCTACAGCTACAGGGGTTTGGCTTTATTGGCCTGAAATTGTCCATAAAAGACTTAAAAGTAAAAGATAAAGTAATGAACATTCAGAATTGCCATTTAGTTGAAACACCTGATAGCCTTAAAAGGTATTTTACATATATCCCATGTTGCCTCTGATTCAAGAGGTTTAAGGTATCACACAGTGGAAATTCTAGCTTTGCCAGATTTTTCTTTTTGTGTTTTTAACCAATTGGTTTTCCTGTGTGACCTTTTTAAACATTTATTTTAGTTCTTTATTATCTGTAAATTGCTACATTCATCACTAATAAGAAAAATATTTTCCCATACCAAATATCACTGACAGCCTGACATGTGAAGTTGTGGCACACTGGGGGGAAAAAAAAAACATCAGCCCAAGTTTGCATGGTGTAAAAACATAGGCAAGGCAAGCAGTTATCCTTGTGACAATGTTAGATCATTATCACAAAAAAAAGGTACATTGAGGCATGCAGTTTATCATCATCTTCTTTCGGCTGTTCCCATTAGGGGTCGCCACAGCGGATCGCCTGTTTCCATTTCTTCCTGTCCTCTGCATCTTGCTCTGTCACACCAACCACCTGCATGTCCTCTCTCACCACATCCATAAACCTTATCTTAGGCCTTCCTCTTTTCCTGTTACCTGGTAGCTTCATCCTTAGCATCTTTTTCCCAATATACTCAGCATCCCTCCTCAGCACATGTCCAAACCAATGTAATCTTGCCTCTCTGGCTTTGTCTCCAAACCTTCCAACTTTGGCTGACCCTCTAATATACTTATTCCTAATCCTGTCCACCCTCGTCACACCCAGTGCAAATCTTAACAGCTTTAACTCTGCCACATCCAGCTCAAACTCCTGCCTTTTTGTCAATTCCTCGGTCTCCAACCCATATAACATAGCTGGTCTCACTACCCTCTTGTAGACCTTCCCTTTCACACTTACAGGTACTAGTCTCTCACAAATCACTCCTGACACTCTTCTCCACCCACTCCATCCTGCCTGTACTTTCTTCTTCACCTCTCTTCCACACTCACCGTTACTCTGAACTATTGACCCCAAGTATTTAAACTCATCCACCTTCGCCACCTCTACTCCTTGCATCCTCACCATTCCTCTATCCTCCCTCTCATTCACACACATATATTCTGTCTTAGTCCTGCTGACCTTCATTCCTCTTCTCTCTAGAGCATATCTCCATCTCTCCAGGGTCTCCTCCACTTGCTCCCTACTCTCACTACAGATCACAATGTCATCTGCAAACATCATAGTCCACGGGGACTCCTGTCTGATCTCGTCTGTCAACCTGTCCATCACCATTGCAAATAAGAAAGGGCTCAGAGCTGATCCTTGATGTAACCCCACCTCCACCTTAAACGCATCCGTCACTCCCACCGCAGTCCTCACCGCTATCACACTACCCTCATACATATCCTGTACCACTCTTACATACTTCTCTGACACTCCTGACTTCCTCATACAATACCACAACTCCTCTCTAGGCACCCTGTCATATGCTTTCTCTAAGTCTACAAAAAACACAATGCAACTCCTTCTGACATTCTCTGTACTTCTCCATCAACACTCTCAGAGCAAACATTGCATCTGTAGTGCTCTTTCCCGGCATGAAACTATACTGCTGATCACTGATCATCACATCCCTTCTTAACCTAGCTTCCACTACTCTTTCCCATAACTTCATGCTGTGACTGATAAATTTAATCCCTCTGTAGTTACTACAGCTCTGCACATCACCCTTATTCTTAAAAATCAGTACCAAAACACTTTTTCTCCATTCCTCAGGCATCCTCTCACTTTCCAAGATTTCATTAAACAATCTGGTTAAAAACTCCACTGCCATTTCACCTAAACACCTCCATGCTTCCACAGGTATGTCATCTGGGCCAACAGCCTTTCCATTCTTCATAGCTATCCTTACTTCCTCCTTGCTAATCCATTGTACTTCATGATTCACTCTCCCTACATCATCCAACCTTCTCTCCCTCTCATTCTCTTCATTCATCAACCCCTCAAAATACTCTTTCCATCTCCTCAACACACTCTCCTCGCTTGTGAGTATGTTTCCCTCATTATCCTTTATCACCTTTACCTGCTGCACATCTTTCCTAGCTCGGTCCCTCTGTCTAGCCAATCAGTACAGGTCCTTTTCTCTCTCCTTAGTGTCCAACCTTTCATACAACTCTTCATATGCCTTATCCTTAGCCTTCGCCACCTCTTTCTTTGCCATGCACCTCATCTCTTATACTCCTGTCTACTTTCTTCATCTCTCTGACAATCCCACTTCTTCTTTGCCTGTATACTCTCCTGTACTTCCTCATTCCACCACCATGTCTCCTTGTCATCCTTCCTCTGTCCAGATGTCATACCAAGCACCTTTATAGCCGTCTCCCTTACTAGCTCTGCTGTAGTTACCCAGCTATTTGGTAACTCTTCACTGCCACCCAGTGCCTGTCTTAACTCATCCCTGAACTCCACCTCATAATTACCCTTTTTCAATTTCCACCATTTGATCCTTGGTGCTGCCGTCACACTTCTCCTCCTCTTCTTGATCACCAACGTCATCCTACAAAGCACATGCAGTTTATATGATGTGTAAGCTTTAAAGCAATATATTGCACATACACAAAATGATAAAGCTTATAGGTACTTATGAGTGGTGACAGGTTATCTGATATTTAAATGTCTTATGCACTCCAAAGGTGCTTTCATGGATATAACAAGCTGACAACTGGCAAGTATAAGGAGCTAGAGCTGGTATTCTCAGCATGAGCCTGTGTGCCCAAGTTATGCTTGCTTGCTGCAAGTTAATTATGCACATCATTAATACAGCATCAATCCCAAGGTATTATCTTTTAAGAATCTGCTGTTATGTTGAGTACCTTCTTAGTCCTAAGAATCCTTCTGTATTAAGATCCACTGAAACCATTAACCAGTCTGTTTTCTATATATGTTGTGCTCATTTCCAGCTATATTTTACAGCAAGCAGTCGCTTTATGACCCACCCTTGTATCAGCTGCACATTACTGAAATGCACTAAACTCTCCCCATCTATCATCTGTCACTCCCTCACCTTTCACTATCTTTACTATTTATTTCTTGCTGTATACAATTGGCTGCAATAGTCTGCATTTTTTCCTTACTGTACCAGTTCTCCTACTTATCCCACTCTCTATGACTCCCACCTCAACAACTCTCCTGGCTCTAATGTCTCCCCTCTAACTTACCTAGATGGCTGTCTCTCTTAACCTCTAACTTAGTGAGTGTGCTTTAAGCAAATAAAAATACAGGGCAGGGCTGCTCTTTAAGCTTGCAGTCTCCAACTAACACATTAGTAAAATTACAGAAAAAATTGTATCTTATTGATTAGTTTTTCCTTAGCAATTTTCTGCTTCAGTCTTACCTGCTCTGTTTGCCAAGCAACGCCCAGGCTCACTCTGCTCCCCTGCCGTACCCCCATTCCAACCCACCCCACTTCAAAGACCTTTACACTTATCCAGGCCAAGCCCCCTGATACCATCAACCAATCGTAGTACATTGTCTTAGACACGCCCATCACTACGGCCACACCTACTAAGGCATTCCACTCTAATTTCTATAAAGTTCTTTGTTTCCCAACTAAACTTTTTACTACAACCAATACCACATTACAACTAAGCCTAACTCTCATTCCAATTTTCACAACTATCCTTAGACAACCCTAAAATACATAATGCTATCATTGCAAGTTATACTATTGGTAATCCTCCTCACTGTAGCTCACACCACCTGCTGTCATCAAAACCTTAACCCCAAGCTAATTATGCAATCTCCCACCTACTCAACCCCTTCAGAAACCAAATCATACATATTATTAATGGCACCTTCTTTATATAGAGCATCTCAAATGGACATGGCCCAATTTAGAATTCCCCAGTACCATGCAAAAGCCTACATCTCCCTACAGTATAACAAATTATTTTCTAAATACCAACTAGTTATCATCCACACAGCTTCTAAACTTATACTAGGTGGCGATATACACCCTAACCGTTCCCAACATCTAACCCCAACTCCACCACCAACCAAGCGATACACACAATATACTCACTCAGAAAACCACCAGACCTCCCTATTACTCAATATTAACATAAGAAGCTTGCTTAACAAAATAGCAGAACTACATGCAGCTCTGTCACTATACTCCACTGACATTGTGATTCTTACTGAGACCTGGTTAAAGTAACATAAGCCACATAATATGGATAATGAATTACTTTCTCCAGGTTACAATATATTCAGGAAAGACAGAACTCATAAAAAGGTGGGGGTATCACCCTGCTTTTCAAATACAACCTTACCATAGACATTTCAGACAATCTCAGCCCTACCTTCAGTAATGCTGAAATTCTATTCACCAAACAAAAACTCAAGTCAAAAAACAGCTAAAAATTATAGGTGCATACATTCCCCCCAGGAATAACATTAATACAGTTGAATCCATCCTCCACTGGGCATCTCATACCCTCCCACAAGAAACAATTATACTAGGTGACTTTAAAGTGGATTGGCCTACCTTCAACTCTCCCCTCCCCACTAACCATATAAACCTCCATGGCTTTTCCCAATTAATCAATAACTTTCACCAGAGCAAATAAATCAACCAGGAAAGAGTCAATACTGGATTGGATCCTCAAAAAATGTCCATACCTATCTCACCAGTCTGGTTCCCTCTCTGACACCCTTAGCGACCATCTCCCTACATTGTACTTAGACAACAAGTTAAACCTATAAAAACAGCTTCCCTTCAACAAACTGATTATACTAAGAATTTTAAACCCCAGGACCCCAGGAGCTTTATTTCACTGTAATTAGGCCCCTCTCGCTGATCTCCACCTTGACAATGCCGTTGATTACTTTAACTCTAGTTTTCTGATCATACTAAATAACCTTGCCCCTATCAGAATACTAAGGACAAAGTCCAACTATGCCCCCAGCTCTCCACAACTACTAGAATTCTCTTAAAACATAGGGATAAAGCATGGGAAGCCTGGCTTCACAACAAAACTGTAGTAAATAGACAGACGTACCTCGAATTAAGACACAAGGCCAAAAAAACAAATAATGGATACTAAAAATCATTACTCAGACATCCAAATAAAGCACAAATCTAACCCTCAAAAATTCTGGGCAGCTATCAGTAAAATCCTGCAACCAGGGAAAACCAGTACTCCACCCCCAAATATTGATACCACCACAGACAATACTGCACTCAGTTTAACCAATATTTCACGAAGTCCATTCTATGCCTGACAAATTCCTCTTCACCCACAACATACTCTAATCCCATTGCCTCAACAACAGATCAAAACTGCTTCTTCCTGCAACCAGTACCTACTAAAACAATTTATAACTACTTGACAAAACTTAAACCCACAATCCTAGCAGCCGATAAACTCCCAGCAGAATACCTCAGAAGCAGCCAAGGCCGTCTCTTAACCTGTCTCCCTATTAATAAATAGATCATTAGCTGAACAATGCAGCCCAGCCCTCTGGAAAATTTAACACACATAAGCACTTCATACAGGTGGTAACTCAACCAAGCTACTTAACTACTATCGAATTGCCATACTATCCCCTTGTCAAAAATTCTTGAGAAATGCATACATTCCCAAATCCTTAACTATCTCCTAACTAATAACCTCCTGACCAACACACAGCACAGTGTCCAACCCAATCACAGCTCCATCACAGCCCTTATTATAGGTTCATAGGTTGGTACTGGGCTATCTGCTCGAAGGCATATATTAGCCCAGCCACGTTGTGCGGTATTCACCGCCCCTTTAGTAGTTCCCTAGACCCTTGTACCATCTGCTAGTACCCTTGGCCCCTATCTAGTAGTGCTGTTGGTGTGATCCCCGGTGTGAACTTTCTGTTACCCATTCACTCATCAAGGTTCTTCTTGAAGAGTGATAGTGAGGGGCTCTGTCTTATGTACATCGGGACCCTGTTCCATAGTAAGGGAAGTCTCTGCGAAGGGAATCTATCCCTCCAGCATGTTCTATTCATTGTTGTGTTGAGGTTTATATCCCTAGAGGGTGTAGCTCGAGTAGATTTGGTTTTGCTAAGATGGAGCATGTTCAACAGTTCTGGTTTGGACATGGCTCTGTACATTAGACAGAGATCGCCTCTGAGAAAGCGGTATGCAACAGAGAACAGTCTTGGCTTTTTCAATCGTGCTGCATAGGGCAACTGTTTGAGGCCAGTAATCCTCTTGGTTAGGTACCTTTGTGGTCTCTCCAGCTGCTGGAGATGTCTAGCCAGGTGCATTCCAATTGGTGCATTGTACTCAATAATGGGTCTGATGAGGGAAGAGTAGAAGGGCACTATTACATCCTTAGATCTTGATGCGAACCCTTTTGTGATCAGATGGGTCACATAGAAGGATTTTCTAACCACTTTGGCAACATGGTTATCAAAGGAAAGCTGACTATCTACCTGGGTCCCTAGATCCCTTATTTCTTCTTCAGATTTCAGGGGATTACCTCCTATGTTGTAGTTTGCGGATACTCTGTTTTTTCCAAAGGGGATTACTACGCATTTATTTGCATTTAGCTTGAGACCATGGCTTTGACACCATGCATCAGTCTCATTTAGGCCCTTCTGGAGGATCTCCATGTCGGCCAGAGACTCTATTATAGCACCCAGTTTGCAGTCGTCCGCAAACTTAGTCAGCCACAGCCCTTCCGTGCTTGCCTGTACTTCTGAGAAGTATATGCCAAACAGGAGGGGCCCCAGGACAGAGCCCTGAGGCACACCACTCATTACTGGTCTGGAGTCGGACATAGATCCCACTACTCTTACTTTATGGGATCTGTCTGAAAGTCAGTTTGCGATCCATCTTGTGACGTAAGGATTTATGCCCAGGCTGGTGAGCTTATCAATAATACCTGAATGGGGAATGGTGTCAAATGCTTTAGCAAGATCAAGGTAAGCCGTGTGTACCTCCTTTCCCTTATCTATAGCCTGGGTAACTGTCTCAAAGAAATCCAACAGGTTCAGGAGGCATGATCAGCCCTTGACGAAGCCGAACTGTGTGGGGTCCAGCGACTGGAGGTTCCCAATCTCTACATTTATGAGTTCCATAATGATTCGCTCCATAGCCTTACAGATCAGACTGGTCAGGCTTATTGGTGGGTAGTTCCCAGGGTCAGTTGTGGCGTCACCCTTGTGTAGCGGGACCACCATTGCCGTGCGCCATTCTATGGGCACATATCCTGTGGCGAGGCTGAGACTTATTAGCTTTACCAACACTGTAAATCAACAATGGAGTAATGGTAGCCTAATCTCCACTATCCTTCTCAATCTGTCCAAGGCATTCAACACAGTCTCCCATTCTAAACTCCTAACTGTACTCTCAAAAGTCAACCTAAGTTACTCCACACTATTATGGCTCAAAAACTACCTATCTAACCACCAACAAGCCATAAAATGACAAAACTCTGTATCCCCTCTCCTCCTAGTAACCTTAGGTGTCCCACAAGGATCAATCCTTGGACCGCTCCTCTTTACAGTATTTACCAACGACCTCCACAAAGCCACCTTCCATGCCAGTCTGGTCCAGTACCCTGATGGCACCACATTTATCTGCACTGCCCCCTCTCTTCCACTTCCGCAAAAAAATACACAATAATCCATTTCTGCTATAGAAGCATGGTTATCCAACTCACAGCTAATACTTAACCCTAAAAAACACAACTAATGCTATTTCATCCCTTAAAAGCTATAGAACCCATTCCCCCATTTAAAATAATCTCCACAAACAATACCCCCATCTCACCAGTCTCGCAAATCAAACTATTAGGAGTTATGATAGATGACAACATGAAATTTGACAAACACATTGCACAAACAATAACAAAAGTCCATAAAAAACTCAGCACCCACTACAGATGCAAAAACTACCTCACCAATAACAGTAGAGCCACTATCACAAAAGCCCACCTACCATCCTCACTTCTGTCTTCTCTATGCTTCCCCCATACTAACTAAAAGGAGACTTAAATTAACCAGCTGTTATGACAAAATTGCAAAGTTTGCTACCAACTCAGCTTTCAGGACTCACCATTGTCTAGCCCTGAAACAACTATCCTGACTGGAACTTCCAAACCCCCTGACCAATAATTAGCTTACAGTTGCACATCAGATCCTATACCACCCCCAAAAACCCAATCACTAAAAGGCCTGCTAAATCACTACACTAATAATCGTCTTCTAAGATTCTCCAACAAAGCACTAGTTGAAATATCCAAAAGCAGGAATAGTTCAGGTGACTCCCTGTACTGTAATGCCATTGCAAAAATATTCCTCTAGAAATTCAGATCATAGATAATAAACATAACTTTAAAATCCTTCTCCAGTCCTACATAACTAGCTCATGAAAGTGCACCTGCTCAGACCCAGGATAACCTCCACTAGATCAATATCTTATTGTACTGCAGGTACCACACAAGGCGTCTTTACTTATTCCACATACATACATACATACATACATTGGTTGGGCTATTTCTCAAGTGTTTCACTTGATCCTACAATGATACCTTAACAGGTTAAAGGTTTAAGGGTATATTCTCCTTCAGTCTACTATCTACTCTATTTTTTCTTCTATCTACTACCTACTCCATTCTCTATGAATAACTCTTTATATTTTTGCATGTATTTTTAAGTATGCATCTGTATGTTCATGTATTGCCAATACTGTACTTTATGATGATTTTCTCTAAAGATAATTTTCTATACATATTTTAACATGTATATTCTTAAGTGCATTAGTATTGAGTATGTTGCTGTACTGTTAATTTTTTGTTATCTGTGGAGCTTTTCTTCCCCGGCCTCCGCTGAAAATGGGCAGCTTGCCCAGTTGGACTCCCCTGGTAAACAAATGTAAACTAAAATAAATAAATACATTTTCCATTTACTTCTGGATTGTTGCTGGTAGTACATGAGTTTGAGTGCTTGCTTGATTCAGATTTAGTTGCATTCTATTTGTAACGGAAAATTGACCATATGTACAAAAAAAACTTTCTTTATTATTTATCTAGCTTTATAATAAATAATCCAGATGATAGGGTTGCATATGTAACATTACACTAGCATTATTTAAATTTATTCAGGACCAGAAGCTACCCATTGTTGTGGTCATTGCCTTGACCCTCATGGGAGTGTTTGTTTCTAAATTCAGCAACTCTATAGATACCAAGATCACATTATCCATTCACATACAGCTGCCATGTAACACCAGAATAATCTTTATACATTTTCAGTTAATGCCGCTTGTATTAGTGATTTTTTAAAAAACATAAGTTCTACCCCACAACCGCACGATTTAGCATATTTTTAAAATTAATTTTACAGATAGCTGGCCTAAATGCAATACTGGCTATTCACAGCGCATGAAGAACATCTGTACACCCCAGAACTCAGGAGCCTGGTATTTCAAGTCCTATCTGAACCAAATCGTTATGGATTATTGGCGAGGTTACATTCTTTAGGGTCAGTCATTGACCACTTCCAGACTTCTCCCTCCCTTCCATTCTTTATGTTACTTCATATTTATAACATTGGATGTATGTTTGGCCCCAGGGTTACCAGATTTCTAAATGGCCAAGTAGGGACCCCCCCCCAAAAAAAAAAATGGTCCTTCACACTAAGTGAAGACCAAAAGCAAAAATAGTTCTAAAGGCCCAGTCTTTCATGTGGAACTGCCTGCTGTTCTGCATTAAACTGAAGTGGCTCCACTTTGCAATTTATGATTGGCTTATATGCCGGTATAAGAGCCAATCAAAAATCACATAGCAGAGCCTCTTCTGTTCAATGAGGAACAGCGTGCTGTTTCACAGTGAACAGAATTGGCTCTGCTTTGCGATTTATGATTGGCCCATATGCTGGTATACATGTCGATCAAAAATCAGAAAGCAGAGGCTGTTTCACCGGGATTTGAACAGGAAGTGTTGGACTCGAGATTGGGCTGCTTATCTTGAGACAGTGCCACTCAAATAGGGACATCTGGCAACCCTGTTTGGCCCTGACTAAATGAATCATTAGTTGCTTGGAACATCTGTTTACAAACGCTTCTTATGAAGGATAATGGTTCCTGATTAACTAATTAACATTCTTGCTTTTACTGGCATGTTTTGTACTGCACATATTGTTTGTATTTCATTTGTTGGGAGTAGGGGTGGCAGATTTGCAGGTATATACCATTCTATTTTAAGAAGGTATGCATCTGCAGATTGACCATTTGGTTTCTTCTAGCCCATGAGCTGGACTTCAGCAGAGGACCTTCAGATGTACTCCTCCTGCCCCTCTTTCCTCATTGGTTTCTCTCTAAGGTTTTGTGCTATCAGGTAACTCCTGTTGGTGCCCATGCTGCAACTGCTTCTCTTCTGCAGTCCTTTGGTGTTTAGATCAAGGTTAAACTTGATATCATGGGGAGCAAAGTCTTGTCATGTGATTCCTGCAGAATTAGTAGAGTGACAGTAACAAGCACTGTGCTCTCAGATTTTTCAGCACCTTTCCCTATTGACACTGCCCTGCCAATGAAGTTTCCTCAATGGTTTATGTAGCCCCCCTCAACAAAAGTGGTGCTTGAAGTGCTCTTGCCTAAGGGTATTTTTAGCATGGTAAGTTTTAGATGGTTATGGTCGAGCAGGCCTCTTTACTAGGATGCTGCAGACTTCCTGATTCTTGGAAAAGGAGGAACAGTTATCTACACAGTACTGTTTAACAGACACTGAGGATCTGGTAAGCTGGAATATTGTTGCTAAGCTCTCACTGTCCTTAGCCCATTCCATTACAGAGCAGGCTTGTCCAGCAGAAGTATTTGCCACCTGCAGCTTTAGAGGTTGTGGCCTAGCAAGCTGCTCTTTGATGCTGCAGGGCCTCTGAATATTCAGAATCACTGCAGAAGTGAGTGGATCCAACCACAGTGTCTGATGACTGCAGTAGGCTGGACCCTTTCTAGGAGAGACCAGTAACCTTAGGTCACCCCTTTATTACCTCAGTCAGTTCCTCAAAAGTGTTAAACACATCTGTTTCTTCAGTATTGGCACAACTTGTCTCCTGTCATAGACAGCAGTGAGCATTCCTGGTTGTGGCCATAATTATCTTCATAGTTCTAAGGATGCCAGATAAACTGTAGCTCTTATCACTGGGAGTGGACATGAGGGTCTGGTTGTGCCAGCATGCCAACTACATGCATTGCAGGAATTTTGCATGTTAGTTCATGTGCTTATAAAGGTTGGCGTCTTCATTCAGTAGGAAAGAAAATATCTCCAAGTTTCCTGGCTGGAGGCTTTGATCTCATATAATGTGGATGATTTGCTGTTCTGCCGTATTCACTTTTCCGCAGCAGAACAATGCAGGAACTGTTGTGTATTGTTTAGCATTGTGAGAGTACTGTCTTTCCTCCATTCCCTTATACATTGCATGAACTGGCCTGTTCTCTAGATCCTAATTTTTTGCCTTTCGTCAGTGAATGGACTGATGAGGCTTCCGCTTTTGACAAGGAATAAATAAACTCTAGAGATGTGTCTGTTTACGTGAGAAACAAACGTGCCTAGCTTTTGTCCCACATGGAAAAATGAATAGATAAATTGAGGACAGCATGGAGAACCATAGGGTGGAGTCAATGTGAACAAAAAACACATAATAGAAGTTATTAAACAAAAAGAAACAGTAACCAGCAGTAAGATAAAAATAAATAAAAAAATGAAGAAGAAAAACTCTTTTTTATTAATGCTTTGTCTGAAACAATACAGACTTCATCTGATGATGATGTTGCCGCCTGCTGTATTAAACCTGAGATGTCCTGTAAGGCTGCTGGTCTCCATCAGATATCATCCAGGCATCAAGTTTTTCCTTCCAAATTCTACTGCAATAGGAGAGATGGCCATCATCCACTTCATGCTGTTCTCCCAGCCAGACCTTTTGACAGCCTGAGTCCTTTCGTAAAGTACAGTTGCTAAAGGTACATATGGACACCCTGCCTCTCCACCATGCATCAGCTGTCTTAATTTCTTTGTGCAGTTTGTCTTCCAGTCTGTCCTCTCTCTTTATATATATATATATATATATATATATATATATATATATATATATACACACACACACACACACACACACACACACACACACACACACACACACACACACACACACACCATCATCCACTTCATGCTGTTCTCCCAGCCAGACCTTTTGACAGCCTGAGTCCTTTCGTAAAGTACAGCTGCTAAAGGTACACATGGACACCCTGCCTCTCCACCATCCATCAGCTGTCTTAATTTCTTTGTGCAGTTTGTCTTCCACTCTGTCCTCTCTCTTTATATATATATATATATATATATATATATATATATATACACATATATATATATATATATATATATACACACACACACACACACACACACACACACACACATACATACATACACACAGAGACACGCACACACATATATACACACACGTGTATTCATGTGTTTGTGTTTATATATATCTATATATATAATTTACCTTCAGTTGGTTTACTAACACAAATGTTGACATCCTGAAGGTAAACCACTCCTAGTACTTCCTAGTACACATGAGTCAAGGTTGCTTCTCAGTATATACAAATATTACTAAAAAAAAAAAAAAAAACATAAATAACATCCCCCCCATGTAGGGGGATGCACCTCTCAGCCCCTTCTAATTATATATTCTAACTCTGAGATCACATATACCCTGGGGAAAGGAATATTTCCTACCTGAGGATTGTTAATCTGGCACACCTGTCCGCTATCTGTATAGTTGACCAAATGCAGTCAATTAAACAGATGTCAACCAAACCAATGGAACTCATATATCTATCTATATATATATATATATATATATATATATATATATATATATATATAAACTTCACCAACATGCTACTGTGTCTGCTGCACGCACCAAGCAATAACCTCAGCACATGCATTTACAGGAGTGCTCCACAACCCCCGCTAATTATCTATCTATCTATCTATATATATATATATATATATATATGTATGTATGTATTTATGTATTTATTTATTTATTTAAATTTGTTGACCGGGAGTGTCCGACTGGACATAGGTCCATTTTCAGCGGAGGCCCGGGGAGAAAAGCTCCACATTTAAAATAAACAGACAGTATTTACATTGGATTACACAGTGATTAACAATTTACATAGCAATTACTTACAACATATTTACAGATGAAGAACATAGTACATCAGTAGACAACTAGAATCTTTATTTGTGAAGTGCATACCAGACATTAACAAATGTTACAAGAAGAAGAAGTTCGTGCTGTATAATCAGTACTGGCTTATGAGCATCTGAGCTTGCTATAATCAAGGTAGTTAGTTGAGTGGAAAGAAAGGTAGTGGTTGGATGGGGTGGATGATATTAGAGTGGGAGTTGCAAGGGCATAGCCAGCATGTTTTTAGTTGTGCTTTTAGTAAAGTTTTGAAGTGGGTGCATGAAAGTTCTGAAACTTCGAATATCTAAAAAAAATAAATAAATAAGAAAAAAAACCCGAAACAAACAAAAGTAAGTGCTTTAAGCAGGGGGGCAAACCCCCCTGCACCTCCACACCCCCTGCTACTTAAATATACCAACTCCAAGATCGTGCTACAGCGTAGGAAAGGGAAATCTTCCCTTTCCGCGCCATTCTCTGTTAAAGTGCGATCTCGGAGTTGGTATATTTAAGTAGTGGGGGTGTGGAGATGCAGGGGGGGTTTGCCATTTGTTTTTTTAGTTGTTTAGGTGTCTATAATTGGATGTAGCTCTCCAGTAGCTTTGAATTTGTGAAGTTTTGTTTTATTTTTACATATATTTGCCATCCAAAATAGAATGCGAGTCTCAGACAGTACAGAAGAATGTGATATGTTGCTTTATTTTTACTTCATGTGGGTCTGAAAGGAGCTAATTCAGTCTATGCAAGCAAATGTAGTTTATTGTATGTCAGTACTTAAAATCCAGTGTATGATTCTTTACTAGCTACAGATTTCACTGAATTGTTAACTTGTGGGTAGTTGAAACTTTTATTCAGCAAGGGCTGTTCACATATATGCACCGGTGTGTGTGTGTGTGTGTGTATGTGTGTGTGTGTGTGTGTGTGTGTGTGTGCGCATTTATACATATCTCTTTCTCAATCTCTCTCTCTCTCTCTCTCTACATATATATATATATATATATATATATATATATATATATATATATATATTTTTTTTTTTTAATTTGTTTTGCTGTCTCTTTTAATGGATGCTCTCTTTCCCTCGGCGTTCCATTTACTGCTTGTTAATAACTAAGATCGGGATTGCGTTTCTGCTCTCTCTAACATTTGGCCAGAATAAATATTTGGAATACAGTAGTTTTCTTCTCTTATAAAACTGTGAACCTTTGTGAGCTCCATACTGACTGAAAATTGGGACTGAATCCTTCATTTTGTCTGCAGATGTGTGCTTTTGACTTTAGCTAGTCATTGCAGTGTATGTTTTATTTTTTTACCAAACATTTTACTTTATTTTAAGAAATAGGGAAACAATCTGCCCATATATCGGACTCAGCTGGGTCTGCACTCCAGTGGAAAGGCTCTGAGCGCATTTGTTAATTCCTGTTTTACTCTTTCCCACTTTCCTGGTTTTCCCTTTTCTGCTTTGACTTGCTTTGCCCACCAGATGGTAGTGTAATACCACTAAATTTAGCTTACTCGTGTAGTTCATTTCATCCTCTCTCCCCTTGACTTCAATTCCCTGTCTGCTCTTTACACTGCTCTTTACGGATTTAGTGACTTTCCCCCCTTGCTCTAATCTCTTTTTCTGCATTTCCCCATATCCCCTGCCCTTCAACAGACAATACTGTCCTGCAAAATATATATATAAAAAGAAATTTGCACAGTTTCTCTTATTGATTGTTTTTTGATGGTAGTTCATGCCTCCCATTTATATTCTGCTGGGTGAACCTGCTCCGTTTCACCCTTGCGTGCTTGGGCTTCACTCCACTCCCCTACCCTACCCCCATTCCCACATGCCCGTGACATCTTTTCCTTTATTCTCTAAATCTCCTAACCACTCCCCCTTCAGTCCCACCCCTTATTTATCATCTAGTCCAATCTCCTTACTCTATACTCTCCACCTTCCCCCACTCTTACTGTTACCTATTTAACTCTGCTTATAGGTTCATAGGTGTGTACTAGGCTAATGGCCCTGGAGCCTTAACAAGCCTAGCCCATAGGATTACCGTGACATCATACCACCTGGCCTTATAGTTCCCAGTGCCTGTGTCAAGTAGAGCCATTAGAGTGATCACCAGGGTGAATTTTCTATTTCCCATCGACTTATCAAGATTTCTCTTGAAGAGGCTTGACATGTATGGGAAGTCTATTCCATAGCATGGGCAGTCCCTGGGTTATGAACCTGTTCCTCCAGCTTGTTCTGTTGATTGTGGTAATGAGGTTGAGGACTCTGGAGCGTGTAGTGTGGAGGGATTGGGATTTCTTTAGATGTAGTATTTCTAACAGAGCTAGGTCAGACATGGTTTTGGAGTTAAAAGTTTTTGTAAGGAAACTTAATTTGTGTATCTACTTTGACAATGAGTTTAACAATACACAAGTTACACAATGTAAAAAATTGAGCACGTTCAATCCCTCTTTACATCCCTTGTTACAGGTGTTCGAACATCTCTGTAGTAATCAAGTTAGGAATCTTATTAAATATAAGAAAAAAGACTTTACAACTAACATTACAAATGAAGAAAGTGAACTTCTAAAAATAACTGTGACAATATGAATATCAGGTTAATGAAACCTGATAAGGGAGGGGGTATTGTAGTAATGGAAAAAAGGGTGTACCTTGAGAAAATGTTTAAGTACTTGTTCAGTGATAGTTATGAACAAACATCACTGAATGAATTAAATGTAGCCTACAGGCACATTGATGTTATTTTGAACGATTTGCTATTAGATGGACCGATTACTACAAGTGAGTTTAATTTTTTGCAACCGAAATCACCCCGGATACCGACTGTTTTTGGTATCCCGAAAATCCATAAAAATATTGTAGATCCTCTGTTGGGACCTATTGTTGATGCCAAAGTATCCAAAACATTCAATTTGGCCACATTTGTGGATTTTCAACTTAAAAATGTGTTGGAAAAACATCAACATGTCCTCAAGGATTCTTGGGACTGTTTAAGTAAGATTAAAGACAAACTGTTTGTGAACATCTGATTTTGGCCACGGTAGATGTTAAGGATCTGTTTACTATTATCCCTCACGATATTGGTACCCAATGGTTTTATGATTTTATTTGTTCAAATACCACCTTTGGTCACAAGAGGATTTTAATGTTCAGAACACTTATAGAGGTAATCCTTGAGAACAATTTTATTGTGTTTGATAATCAGTATTTTAAACAAAAGGTTGGTGTGTCAATGGGGGCAGCGTATGCCCCTTTATTTGCCAACATTGTGCTTACCCAATGGGAAACAATGTTTGTGTTCAAAAATTATCTATTTAAATTTTGTAAATTCTATGGTCGCTTCCTTGACGACATCCTGATATTTTGGGATGGTCCTCAGGATGTTTTCGATAGTTTCTTTGAATTTTTAAACAACAGTACAACTTTTTTGTCTTTTACCATGGAATATACCAAGGAGACAATACACTTTTTAGATATTAAAATCACTAAGGACCAGGTTAGAAAAGGGTTCAATTCAACTGTATATAGAAAACCTACTTTTTCTAACACCTTGCTACACTTTGAAAGTTATCACCCCCCCACACCAGAAAAAAATCACTTGTTAAGGGGCAAGGGGTGAGGATAGCAAGAATGGTCAGTGATTTTAAACAATTCATTGATGAAATGGATACTCTCAAATCCATGTTGATCAGGAGAGGTTACCCTGAAGTTTTTATTGACCCTATTTTGCAGGAAGTTATTAACAAAAGAACTGATGGGTATTTTGTCATTGGGCATTAATATGTCAAACACAACCACCATGCACATTTTTGATGGTGGTTTTGGTAACCTTAATATTGGGGTTACTGATAAAGGTTTCAACAGGGCTTTGATTTTGACATTTAGTCCTGTTTTCAGTGAGATAAAAGATATTATTAATAACAATTGGTGCATACTAACTGATATGAAAGAAAGTAAAGTGGAAATGGGATATAGGCCATTGTTGATTTACAAAAGAAGTTCAAACATTAAAAACATTTTGGAAAGAAATGCACAGAAAAGTGGAGGTGGTTGTATGAGAAGATGTGGACACTGCCCCCAATGTTGCCATATACTTGAAACAAATGTTGTACATATTGAAGGGTTTGGACATGTAAAACTTACACAAAAGATTCATTGCATGACAAAATGCTTGATATACATCACTATTTGCCAACATTGTAGCATGTATTACATTGGAAAAACAAAAAATGCATTTAACAAACGGATTTACCAACGTACCTATGATATGCGTAAGGTTAATTTGTCTAATGCCTTAGCTAGACATGTCTTTGAGAACAGTGGTAACTGTTTCAGATTCTCAAGTTTGGAGCAAATTATTGACAAAGATATGAGGGGTGGGCCTAAATACATATGGTTGGAATACAGGGAGTTGGTTTGGCAACTCCGTGTTAATGCTACCAGTCCTGCAGGTCTTAATGAGACCGTGTCTATTTCCAGTTATTTAAAACTTAAATCAGAATTTCATATTTAACAAAGGGCATGAACATTTATAGTAGTTTTATGTATTTATAATGTATCATTTTATGTCTTGTTTTGAAATTTAAAATAGTTGATGTAGTTAGGTATTTACTTATGGTATGTGTGGATTGACCAGGTTAATGTAAACATTATTTTATCTACTCAAATGTTCACATATTTATTGTAGTATTTATATTTTGTTTTGAGCCTTATACAAACATCAGTTGATGTAAATGTATTTAACATATGAATTTTATGACAATTACTTATTTATTAATGTATAGTTATAAGATTTTTGTATATAGAGTCAACTCTGATGTACTTTTTCTATGAACTAATTGTGGAATTAAATGGGGGGTGTTTTTAGCACCATGTGACTATTAAGGAAGATATTTAAATGTGCAATTAATTTATTTTAAGTGTTTCTGATGAAGTCTGAGGCTTAAGGCCGACAAAAGTGTTTAAATCAATTAATAAAGCTTACCATTGATGTTATGTTATTTAGCTTTTTCCTCACTTGCTTTGTCTTTACTATCACCTACTGTTCCTTTTACTCTGTAACCTTTCAACTTCTTTCTTTCTCACCCTACATACTCACTACTAAAACTTCTAATCTACTTTTCACCATGTCCCACCTCTCCCTACCACTTGCATTTCTGATTAATGTCTTTCTAACTATCCTCTGCTACCTAACCTCTTATACTATTCCTCTTAAACCCAATGTTTATTCATCTACCTCTACGTAGCCTCCAATCTTTCCTCAACTCCTACATTGTTTCTTAACACCTCCACTTAACAATCTTTCTAAAATCTTTACTCCTAAAGCTAATGTGAGGACATTTAAACATACTCAACCCAAAGTAAAAATCAAATACATTGTTCTCCATATTACTAACCTTCAACCAAGCTCTACTCTCCTATCCCTTTTACTTTCAGGTGACATACACTCCAACCTTGGCCCTAGTGCTGTCGCACACTCTAATGACCTCTCCAAACAATCCACCTATTCACTCTCCTATATCTCTTTGAAAGCACATCTCCCTCTATGCTATAAACTTGAGAAGCTTAGTAAATAAAACTGCTAAATTCCATTCTTGGATTTCTCAACACTGTCCCCACATCATTGCTGTCTATGAAACTTGGCTTAAACCCCATATCCTAGATAAAGACATCCTTCACTCTGGCTATAACATCATAAGGTTAGACAGAGCCTATAAAGGAGGAGGAAGGTGTGGCTATCATGTACTCTGAAAATCTCACAGTAACCCCTTTTGTATCCCCCTCCCCAACCACACTCTCCAGCTGAATTGCTTGTGGCAAATGGTAGAATTAATCCCCACAACTGTTTTAACATTGCTGCAATTTCCATCCTGCCTGGTGACAGTATCACAATACTGAAATGTATTCTTTCCTCTCTCTCTCATCTGATCTCCATAATGAGACTGTTATGATGGGAGATGTTAACATCAACTAGTCAACTATTGCCATGGCATCCCCATCCAGTTCCATTAACTTACATGGTTTTACCCAACTCATAAACACACCTACTTACACCACTAAATCTACTACCCATTCATCTATCTACTTGACTGAATACTAGTATCACAGCCCCATAAATATCACTTCCCAAAAATCCTTCCTGACACCCTCAGTGACCACTGCCCAACAAAGGTCCTCCATTTCACTCCTCACATACTTAAACAGCATACAATTAAACCATGTAGAAATTTGAAAAATGTTGACACTAATGAACTTAACAATCAACTTTCTGCTATCAACTGGTCCTTTCTCAGCCAGATACAACACAATGAAGCTGTCACAGAATTTAAGAATATATTTCTTAATATACTCGATTCTCTTGCTCCTGTACGCCATGTCAGAATAAAATCTACCATATCCCCTTGGCTAACTCCCCCCACTTGCTCCCTTATGGCTCAAAGGGATAAAACTTGGAAGCTTTGGTCCAAAACTAAACTGCACTCTTACGTACAACAATATAGACTCCTTTGTAACCTTACTAAAAAGCTATTATCAGTGACAAAAGAAACTTCTACTCTCATCCCCCTAAAACTCACCTACTAAACCCTAAGAAATTCTGGCATACAATTAATCAAATCCTTCATCCTGGTACCCATCTACTCCTCATCCTAGCCCTTCTTTCACTCCTCTACAAACTGCTACTAACTTCAACTCTTACTTCATTGACATTATCTCAAAACTTATAAATCATCCTCACTCTTACTCCATGCCTCCCTCATCTCCTTCAGTTCTCTCTCATATTACCTCTGGTTTCTGTTTAAGAACTGTTTCCACGAGTTATGTAAAATCTTTACTCCTGAAGCTTAAATCTTGTTCTCCTTCAATAGATGGTCTCCCTCCTCTCTTTCTTCACCTTGCTGCCAACTCACTAGTCCTACCCATCTCTATTCTCATTAATCAATCTATTGTTGAGGCTTTGGTCCCTGATCTATGGAAAACATTTTGCACTCTTCCTATCCATAAAGGAGGGAATTCTCTAGATATATCCAACTTTAGGCTCATAGCAATTCTATCTCCTCTATTCAAGATCTTGGAAAAATGTGTACACAAACAAATATTACAACACCTTACACATGAGAACCTAGTCACCCCCACCCAACATGGTTTTCGCCCTGGTCACAGTACCTCTACTGCTATCATCTCCTTCATAAACACCATTTCTCAAGACAGAGAACAAGATAAACTTATCTCCTGTCTTTTTCTTGATCTCTCAAAGGCATTTGACACTGTCTCCCACCCCCTTCTGTTAGACAAACTGTCTCTTTTAAACCTGTCTGCCTCCACTATCTCATGGTTTTCCTGTTATCTTAGTAATCATTTCCAATCTGTCAAATGGTGTTCCACTCTCTCCACTGAACTCCCAATTCAGATGGGTGTTCCCCAAGAGTCAGTTCTTGGACCACTTCTTTTTAATATCTTCACTAATCAATTATCTTCCTCTACCCAATACTCAACTCTTGTCCAGTAGGCAGATGACTCCACTGTTATCACTGTTGCTGATACCCTCCCTGAACTTCTTACTAAAACACAGAACTCATTCCGGTCTGTTGAAAACTGGCTTAACTTAAAATCTTAAATCCAAAGAAAACTAAACTCTTACTCTTCATACCAAAATCTGTGTCACACTTGAAAGCAACCTTCACCATCTCTTCCCTCAATAATACATCCATCTTAGTAAAAAGCCACACTAAACTACTAGACATCACTATTGATGATCAGCTAAAATTTGATCTACATATTCTAAGTAACATTAAGAAAACTTGGTCTCTTTTATAGAAACAAGTACTTTCTCTCTAGTACTGCTAAAAGAGCTCTTTCTCATGCCTACCTGTTACCTACCTCTCTGTGGCTCTCAACTTTTTACCAACTTACAGACCTCACTCATCTCTAAACTAGAATCCACTTAGAACAAGATTGCTAAGTTTGCTGCTGAACTTCCATACTCAGCTCATTACTGGATTGCACTTAGAAAGCTGAGCTGCTCTGAATACCCTCATTGCCTCCTCCTCCTCCTGTCTCAGCTTCAAACAATTCATTCTGTTCTATACCAACCCACTTTCTGTCCCAGTATTTCATCTGTCATCTCTCTCTATACCCCTACTAGAACCCTACGTAGCTCTGAGCAGCATCTCCTAACCATTCTCAAACCTAAGTCCAACACAGGAAAAAATCTCTATAGCTGTTACCCTGCTGAGGACTGGAATAAATTACCTCTTGACATCCGATACATCAGATCCAAATCCAATTCAGAAAGTCAGTAAAACTTCACTTTAAGGAAAATAAACTGTTTGTGCTATCTTCCCCCTGACTAAATTATCTAAGTAACCTACTCTCTTATTCTTACTACTACATCTGTGAAACCCTACCTTTCTCCTAATTTCTGTTTATGTCAATTCTATTACTCTGTCTTTCTCTCCCCTCTTTTTTTTCATGCAATTTATAATTTCTTTCATACTTGTTCATTTATTCTTTTTTTCCCTGCCAGTCTTATTAGCCCTGGTTTTTAGCTTTTCTAAGCTAATGATCTATCTGTATTTTTTTCATGTTTACAATTATTTATTCATATTACCAGAAATGTTAACTTCTATTGTTTATGTCTATTTAAATTTTTGTATTATTATTATTATATGTCAAAATATTGAATGTTTTTCTGTGGAGCTTTTCTCCCCAGGTCTCCACTGAAAAAGGACTTTGTCCCAGTTGGACTAACCCAGTTAACAAATGTCAAATAAAAATAATAAAATAAGTGTTTACATAGGTATTTTTGTACCTCAAATAGACTCCAAAGAATTTTTCTCAGGTAGACAGCAAATGGAGGTGTGATGGGGAAGAGAGTTTACTTGAAACATATTTTCTGTGAGTGTAATGAGTTGGCAGACTTTAAATATTCTGTGCAAACTGTTCTTTCAGAGATATTGGGTGAGCAAATTGGTGTAACCAAGGAAATTATTTGTTTTTGAGCTATGATACAGAACCGGAATTGTCTAGCCATAGTAAGGCCATGTGCAGTCTAATTATCATGGCTGCCAAAGAAAGCATTTACTAGAAAATGGAAATAAAAGCCTAAAACAACTTTACTAGAAGTGGTGAATGTAGTAACAGATAAAACAACTGGAATTGGGATGTTTAGAAAAGGGTAGGAGCAAATTACATAGGAAAAATAGGAATTGTGGAAACAATACATGCAGAGAAGGAACAAGGTTTAAAAGAAGGCAGGATCTGAATGAGCTATGTAATATTTGACTGACAGTGACTGGGTAGATTATAAGTGATCTATAATGTTTGCAACTAAAATTATGTCAATATGGTTTGTGATGTATAATGTTTGTAACTAAAATTATATCAGTATGGTTTGTTTTCATTTATATAAATGTATGATTGCCTATGTCATATCTGATAATGTTTCTTGTTAAAAAAAGATTGCTTTGTGAGTGTTCCTTGTTTATATTAGAACTTTGGAGAACAGCATCAGTGCCAGTAAAAGTAATATGCCATTTGATGAAACCAAGGTGTATTTATATAAAGCACTCTGCTATTATTACTCACTCCGCTCCCCTACCTTGCCCCCATATCTCACCCGCCTCCAGAGCCTCAACATTTATTCCTTCATAACCACTACCCTACCTGGCCAATTAGTCTCCATTGCTCTTTCAACACCTACTTCCTAATCCCACCCATATCAACCATCACTGCCCTCCGATATACTAGAGTCTTATCTGCTCCCCCCTAAACATACAACTCTACTGCCCTTCTAAACTACTCAGCCACAACATGCCTACTCTTAGCAGCCCTATCTCACCATGCTTCCAAGACCCCCATCCTTCTCTATTCAGCTACTACTACTTCTCAACATCTCCTATATCTACTACCTCACCCAGCCCATTAACAGTAACCACTCACCATCCTTTCATATAACCAACCATCTTACCTCGCCCCTCTTATACCCACATATCCCAATATCTCCCTGCCTATATCCTATAAAAGGACATCTACTCTTTCCCTATAAACGTATTGCTCCCCATAAATATCCTACCCCCTCAATAACTAACAAAACCCTCACAAATCTAAATAAACCTAGATTCTAAGCAGTCCAAGTACCTCTCCAACCTAATCCTACATCTAACTACCATTCTACTATCTGGAGATATACACCCCAACCCAGGCCCCCCACCTCCCCCTCTACAGACAAATCCATACTACTTACCTCTTTAAACTCTCAAAGTATAGCTAACAAAATCCCTAATGTCCATGCCTGGCTTACACATAATAAACCTGACATCCTGTCCATCTCTGAAACTTGGTAAAAACCCCATATAAATGATTCTGAAATAACACCACCCAACTATTCTATCATTAGAAAAGATAGAACCCACAAAAAGGGGGATGAGTAGCTCTCCTATAATCACCCTCCTTATCAGTTACTCCCTATAACAAACCTACTCCCCACTTCAGTAATGCCGAATTACTCCTAACACTACTTCAAGTTAATAAACACAAGCACATATGTATAGCCTCCCTTTGGCGACAATATTTCTACACCCGAGGACATCCTCTCCTGGCTTTCTACGAACATTAGCAATGAAACAATAATTTTGGGAGACATGAATATCAATTGGTCCTCCATTCAGTCTCCCACAAACCCACTTAACATCAACCTCTACAATTTATCACAGCTAATCAACTCCATAACTCGCCCCTCAAAAACCTCTCCAGTGGTAGTACCCTAGACTGGATTTTAGTCTCACACCCCCTTTATTTCTTGGACAGTAGCACCCTTCCCGATCCCCTTAGTGACCACTTACCCATATTCACACATTGACTTCCTTCACCCTTACATCTTACTAATAATTATATTACTAATCGCTACCAAAAAACTTTAACACCATTACCTTTTCTAATTAGCTAAAAGCAATAAATTGGAACACTCTAAAAACTTTTCCCCTGGAAAACGCAGTTGCCCACTTCAACTCAACTTTCTTAAACCTCCTAGATCACCATGCTCCCATAAAGACTAAAAGAACAAAAATCAAAACTGCCCGTTGGCTAATCAAAAACACACTAGCAACCATGCGCCTCAAAGATAAAGCTTGGGCACATTACCAGAAAAGTAGGACTCCCCCACCCATAATGAATACAAAACACTTAGCAACAAAGTAAAAAAGCTCATTATCACTGATCGACAGAATTATTTCTCCATACTCCAAAACAACAACAAAACAAACCCTCAAAAATTCTGGAAAGGAATCTCCACCCTCCTTAATCCCAACAAATCAGATAACTCCAGCCCAAACCCTAATGCTCCAGACATAGATTTGGATTCACAATTTAACTCTTTTTTCACTGATTCTATTTCCAAACTAACCTCATCATTCTCTAACACCACCACACCCTCCACTTCACCCCCATCTTCCTCTACCAACACTACACCCCCCACTTCTACTTCTCCTTTCATTTCTTCTCCATCACCACCACCCTCAAATACCCTCTCTTCCCAGTCTCCACCTTTCTCATTAAAACCCATACCCACATCTACCATAAAAAAACTCCTTCAGAAACTGAAGCCATGCTCTAATGCCCCGATAACATTCCTTCATACTTTCTTAGCATAGCTGCCGAAGCCATTGCTTACCCCATCAGCATTCTAATCAACCGCTCTATCCAAGAAAGTTTAGTACCCCAAATTTGGAAAAAGGTTTTCATCATACCTTTGCATAAAGGTGGCAGCAATAACAATATCACTAATTTACGGCCCACCACTATTCTATCTCTAAACTCCTAGAAAAGTGTATCCATCTACAACTCCTACGACATCTCTTAGACAATCACCTACTAACTCCCACACAACATGGTTTTAGACCCAGTCACAGCACTATGACCGCCCTTCTTTCCTTTCTAGAAACCATGAATAAATCCCGAGACTCTGGCCACATTGTTTCTACCCTCCTACTTGACCTCTCTAAGGCCTTCGACACTATCTCCCACAATCTACGTCTAACTAAACTCTCTAAGCTTAACCTGTCACCTTCCTCTATGAACTGGTTCACCAGCTACTTATCCCAGTAGGTATCAAGCAGTAAAATGGAAAAAAGCCACCTCCAAATTCCTTAACACCCCAACTGGAGCTCCCCAGGGATCCATACTGGGTCCCCTCCTCTTCAATATATTTATAAATGATTTCCACAACTCCATCCCTTTCACAAATATTATCTAATACGCAGATGATTCAGCTATTATCTGTTCTGCCACCTCTATCCCTACACTCCTAAAGCGTACACAAGAAGCATTCCCAACCACCGAGCAGTGGATGAAAAAAAATCACCTAGCACTCAATGCCTCTAAAACCAAATTAATGGTATTTATTCCCTCTAAAGTCACCTCTTTCAATATAAGCACATTCTCTATCACTAGCCATAATAACACATCTCTCAAATTGGTATCAGAGGCCAAATTACTAGGGGTCCAAATTGACAGTCAGCTTAAATTCAACTCCCACCTTCAACTAAATATAAAAAAAAAAAAACTACCAAAAACTTGGAATGCTCTACCGACAAAAATCGTTATCTCACGCCCTCCACTAAATTCAGTCTCTCTACCACATTTCTCATCCCCTACCTCCTCTATGGAGCCCCACTCCTAACTAACCTACAATCTTCCCTTACAGCACAACCCTCCTCTTGCTATAACAAAATTGCTAAGTTTGCTACCAGCCATAAGTCCTCCACCCACCACTGTACATCTCTCCACAAACTAAAATGGCTAGAACTATCCAATCATCTCACCTACACTCAACTTACTCTTGCACACAAGCTCATTTTCAACCCCTTCCTCTGTCCCTCCCTTTCCTCTGCCTTCAAAATGCACCTCCCTGATAGACTATTAAGATTTAACAACCAAAATCTAATAGAATTGTATAAACCAACTCGTCCTCCAGGTAAAAATCTCCTATCCTATGGTCTAGCACGTCTCTGGAACTCCCTACCTCCATCCATTCGTACCACCTCAAACCGCTTTTCATTCAAAAAATCTCTTCATTCACATCTAATATCCCAGTGGGAATAATCCTGCTCCCACCCCACATAATCTCCTCCCCTCTTTACACTGGCAACTTTCATTTTACGTACTCTCCTAACTCATACATCCTGCTCTTGCTTGTACTAAGCTATTTTACAATTAATGTATTAGTATACACCTCTTAAGTGCAAGCTTCCTTAAGATGTAGTGGCTTCTCAATATTGTATATTGTAATGTTTTTTACTAGTCTGTAGTATCTGTAATTTTTTCACTAGTCTGTAGTATCTGTAATGCTTTTCAGTAGTCTGTAGTATTTGTAATGTTTTTCACTAGTCTGTAGTATTTGTAATTATTGTAATCTAAATCCTTACTGTAACCTTGCTTGTTTGGAGCTTTTCTCCCCGGGACTCCTTTGAAAACTGGTTCATCTTGGCCCAATGGACTATCCTGGTAAACCAACTGCAAATAAAATAAAATAAAAATAAAATTACATCAGAGGTCACTCAGATGTACAGAAATTCTGTCTTTTAGGTCTCGTGTTGTTTAACCCACATAAAGGTACCACAGAAACATTCTGCAAGGCAGATTATGGTTCTAGTATTACATGTTACTACAATTATTTTTGTGGTGGAATCCATGTTCTTCATTGTGAAAAATTGTCTATTTAATACAATATCACATTTAATTCAGTTCCTACATGCTTTACTTCCTCACAATGTTGTTGGAGGGGTGAAGGAGGGGAATTTATTTTGGCTGTTATCCCCTTATGGCAGTTGAAAAACTATGACAAGTACCTAAATATTTGTTCAGTACAGGGGAAAACAAAGACCCCATGTTTGCAATCCGCCATTTTTCTTTTTTTTTATCAGTAATGCTTTGTTGATGTTCTTTGTGCATATTAGAGCTCTGAGAAGCAGCATCACTGTCAGTGACACTAAATATAGCATTTGAGTAAACCAACGTGTTTATATAAACACACATTTTTTAAATGTAATGTCACTCAAATGTGCAGAAATTCTGTCTTCTAAGTCACGTCTTGTTTGACCCATATAAAAGACACCACAGAAACATTCTGCAAGGTAGATTGTGTTTCTAGTATTGCATGTTACCATAGTTCTTATTTATGTGGTCAAATCTATGTTCTTTGTTAACATTTTGCATTGAACACAAGATTACTTTTATTACAGTTCCAACATGGTTTACTGCCACAGAATGTGGTCGTGGTGGTAACATATTTGGGTTGCTGTTATTTTGTGGTGGTTAAAAATCTGTGATAGGCACCTTTTTCTTGTAACAGAATTTACATTTGTTTCTTAAACAACCACTTAATGTATTGTTGCTCATTAAACTTGGCCACTGTTTATTAATGAGGTTCTTTATCTCAGAGTTATGAGTCAAAATCAAGGTATGTGGAAGGAGAAGATGAACGCTTTATACTGTATGTATTTTTTTTATTCATTTGATTTCTGAGATGTCGGAGGTGTAGACAGTCAAGAAACTGACTGTAATTGCAGGGTACATTTTATGTGTGTGTGTGTGTGTGTGTGTGTGTGTGTGTGTGTGTGTGTGTGTGTGTGTGTGTACCTCTGCATTTCTTTGTGTGAGGGATTGTGTATCTGAGTGTCTGCAAATGTGTGAGAGACTGTATCCTTGCTGCGGCCTGTGTTAGTGTATGCATATATGAAACTCATTATGTGTGTGTCTGTATGCATGCATGTATGTATATATGGGTATTCTGTCAACATGAGAAAATTCAACTACTACATGTTCTACTGAAGATGACAGCACAACCAAGATTCTTCTTTTCCTTTATTGGCTGAGTCTTCAGTAAATGTAACATTTGATGGAGATTCTTGTCAGTTATCCTCATCTTCTTTAATACTTATTGTTCAATGTACTTGGTTATTTTTATTATATTTGCCTAGCTTTAGTACAGTCTCTTTTTGTAAATGTGTAAGTAGATGATCCTCATGGTGTTATTTCCATAATTGTTTGTTCCTTCGGCCCTGATAGTACATCCAGTTTTCACCTCGGTAACCTTTTGATTTTAATGTTGTACTTTATCTTAGTGTAGGCAGATCCGACAAAGACCAACAAAAGCACCTGCAGAACAGATATGCACACCACCAGACACACAGGTTTCCTCCTCCTTGAACGACACATCACTCGGAATGCACTCAGAACTACTTAAGAGGCAATACCTGTCAGCATTACACTTGTTCTTTTCTTTGTCTTTTGTTTTTATTTTTTATTTTTAAATGTGTAATTTTGTTAGTATGTGTTTTTAAATTATGTGCTTTTACTTTTGTCAGGTAAGATGGCAAAGAAAAGCATGTTTCTGTTGTTAAAACTTAGGAAAGATAATCCTATATATCAGCATATTTCAAGAACTTTACTGAAATAAATGATTGTTGTGACTATAGAACACAGTGGAGACCCACCCTGTGGCCAACCCACTAGGTAGCCTTGCCCTCCCTTGTCACAGCCACTCCCTGAGGGAAGGCTCCAGGTGGGTTACCACCTACTTTCCTACTATATAATAGTATACAGCAGTGCTCATCTGCCTACAATAAAGGACTGGACTACAAGAGCACTGAATCTTCAAGTTTTTTTTTCTTTTGTCTACTCTAGATTAAACCGTTGTTTTAAAAGCATTTTAAAAATATGACCTTCCATTTTTTTTAGCTTAATTAGCTCTTCTAGAAACCTAGCAGATGGACACTCTCCAGTCGGCTCAACCACAGGAGACCAAGAAATGAAAGATTGACCCCCACAGGACCACAGCAACACATCCACTTAATCAAGGTCTCCTCAAAACAAAGGTTGGGCACACTCACTGACTGAATTTTGTTAAACTCACACCCTGTCCTCTACAGGTGGTGAGCTTGTACCAGCCAGAGTCATCAGATTCTAGGCACCACTGATTTTCGTTTTTGTTACGTATATATACATACATATATATATATATATATATATATATATATAGATCCGCGGTGGTGGTGCTGCGGTAGCATTGTCGCCTCACAGTAAGATGCTGTCCGGTTCGATTCTCAGCTGTGCATCAGGGCTGGTAACTTGGCACATAAAAATCAACTACCAATCATTAACGGACTGGAGTTCCGCTGTGGCGACCCCTAACCGGGTAAAAGCCGAAAGACACAACATGTATATATATATATATATATATATATATATATATATATATGGATCTACTTCAGTAGATCAACCTTTTACAAGTTCGTACCACATATGGCCGAGACTATATGTTCGAACTCGTAAAAGTTTGAACACTGAAGTAAAAACAAATAAAACAACAAAACACAAAACTAAACATCTATAGCAGGGGGGCTACACCCCCATGCACCCCCCACATCCCCCTTACTTAAATATACCAACTCCGAGAGCGCAATACATTGCGGAAATGGGAAATCTTCCCTTTCCGCCCTGTACAGAGATCTCCATTAAGTCCGATCGAACGTTTACAAGTTCGAACATATGGTCCTGGCCATATGTGGTTCAAACTTGCAAACGTTCGATCTACTGAAGGGGACCCATATATGTGTGTTTGTGTGTATGTATGTATATATATATATATATATATATATATATATATATATATATATATGTGTGTGTTTATATATATATATATATATATATATATATATATATATATATATATATATATATATACACACACACATGTATATATATATATATATATATATATATATATATATATATATATGTGTGTGTTTATATATATATATATATATATATAAATGCTGACTTTATGTATGTATGTGTGTATATGTAAATATACATGTATTGGATGTAAGATACCTCCTCCAACGGCAGTTGCATATCCTACAGCAAGCTACAACAATTATGAAACAGTAGGTGAAAGAACTGTTTCATATCAAAAATTCAAACAATATGAAAAAAAAGAATATGTATATACTAACAGTAAAACAAATACAAACCAATTAAGCAGACAGCTTATTTAGTGCAATAAAGCCCTACAAGATTGGTGTTATTCGGGAAATAACAGAACTTCCAGGGGTGAAGAGACCTCTGCCTGTGGCATTGGGCGTCATAAGATCCCTGGGTGGTTCATAACCTGATCATAATCCTCTGTGTTAAAAGCTTCATACTTCCAGGCTAACTCTTGTTCATTTTTAAAAACAGCAAACTGTATTAAAAGTTTAAAATATATACATTACAATGCAATGTCATTACCAAAATAGCACTAACCATATAGAGTTCATTCTAGTGTCTCAAGAATCAGGGAAAAAGCCCTAAATTGGCTGACACATTTTAAACACCACTTGTAGTGTTTCTTTGTGATATTTGTGTTACAGGAAAGCTATTCATTTACATTTTCCTCAGAATAGGTCTGTAACATTAATGTGTGGTAATACTTTGTCACTGTAGTCGTGCTGTGCTCTATCTTATAACTATGTAAAATCAGAGACATCCATGAAAAATAATTTGAGAAATATGGTACTAGCATGTATACACTGTGAATTGTCATGTTCATATTTAGGAACATCACTTTTTATTTTACAGTATCTCAGACAATAGCAAGCGATTCCACTACTAGGTGGCAGTATATCCCTGTAAATCTCCCAGCAGCAGCAGCTACTCAGGGCTGATTAACCATTTACACCATCTCCTGCAGTATGGAAGCAGGCTGTCTAGTCCCTTTTTATTATTCGCTCATTTACCTGCTCTTCAGCCTACATCCAGTGCAGGTTTCTTTTCTTTCTCAGTAAATCTTTCATGTTCATTTTTCTTCTAATTCTGTACCTCACTCTTTTCATTGTTTTCAGTGTACCGAAGATAGCTTCATCGATTAGTACTAGGCTAACTGCTTTTATTGGCCATTTTAAGCCTAGCCAATTACACCATGTGAGAATCAAACCCTGTACCTTGTGTCTGTAAGGTAAACACCTTAACTATTATGCCAATTTCCCAGGGAATAAGATCATACACATGCACACACACCCAGCCAATGAAAATGTTTGTAATTAATTAGACAAATATATTGTGCGTCTTGACAAATTTTTAATTAAATTACTCTTCATCTTTAAACATGGAAAATGAAAAAATAGTTAATGGGAAAATAGACAGTGTATCTCAAGATTTCCTCAACAGCTTTAAGTTTAGCATCTTGTTAGTCAACCAGAACTTTGCCAAAAAAAATGCAAAAAGAAAAAACTATAAAGAAGTTAGTTATTTCTTTCATCTTCAGTTATACCTCTGATATTGCTTATTGTTTATCCTTCTGTTTCTTCAGGCTACTGCTGTCAATTCTGGCTCTAATACTGCAAAACATTGAGCCACATACCTGCACACTAGGAGACTTTTAATCTTAACTGATAATGTATTCAACAGCAGTAGACAGTTGTGTGCTAAACCTGTGCCCTTTTCCAGACCACTATAAGTGGTTTCATCATATGCTTTGCAAGTGAATAGGAGTATCATTCCCATGTTAAATAATCTGCAAGTGTCCGTTAGTTTTGGGATAAGTCAGCTCCATTATCCTGTGGGAATGGAGCCCAGAGTGCATCCTACTGATGGAGGTTCATTTATCAAGCCATAGTGTCAGAGGAGTGCTCATTGTCAACTGACCCATTCCAGTAGAGGGGGTGGATATCAGGTTCTGTGTATAAGCTAACACATTCAACCAGTGGGTTGTATGAAACCCTGTGTATGAAGCAGCAACAGAGACTTTCTAAAGACAGATGCGGTGGCCTGCCAAACAATGTGCAAGTCAGAGCCTTTAGCAGATATGTGATGTGTACTGCATGGGTCCAGCATAATAAGTCTCATTTCAGCTGCCAATGTGATGGATATAGGGCATAAAATACCACCTACTCTGCCAGGATGACATTTTCCTACAGAAAGCTTTTGCCTAACAACTGCATGCAACAATGAAAAAGTGGCGCTTATTTATTGAAGTGGATGTTGACTAAAATAATAGTTAAAAAAATACTTTTGATTATGTGATCTCTGTTGTACTATCCCTACTCAGTGGATGGTGTTTCACTTCACTGGTTGACATTTACTACACTTTGGTCCATCGTACATTAGACTCCCTTTATCAGTCCTGTGTTGTAAGTGTGCCTTGGCTAGCTTTGCCACAGTAATTATGCAACAGTGTGTTGTATCTCAGTAAATGGACTCTTCATCCACAATACCTGAGCTGACAGCATTGACCTTGGAAAGCTTTCGCCCTGTACAGTGTCAGTAAGTGATCCACATGCTAGCTTATTCTCCTCTGTGCATACCTCTCAACTTCTTAGCACAAGAAAACTGCGCAAAGCCAAACATAATGCAGTGATAAAGGCCCAAAAGCAGAAACAAATTTTAGATATCGCTCTTGTAAACATAGAAAGTTGCTAAAATAAATTTTCTATTAGTAAGCATTTTCTAAAGAATACGAAATCTGCAACTCAAATGTATGTCATTATTTAGATACTTCAGTTCTCAGTGATTTGCCAGAAAACTACAAATTTTATGAGGAAAAAACCAAAATATGAGGCAAAAATCTGGACAATGTTCATCGTATTGATCACTACCAGTAGCCTTAGGTATATGGATTATATCCTGCCATAATAGCAGCAAGCTTCCAAAGCTTCAAGGCACCTTCCACATACCCACACTGTTAAGCAGCTTGAGGTAAGCTGATGCTGAGCTGACTAAAAGACAGGTTTGGTTGCGAAGCCCTACAGAGTTTACTGTCGCTGAAGAGTACAGTCCTCTGAGGCTTTTGAAGATGAATGGTCGGCTTGTGCTTTCCTTTGCTGGGCAAATAATTTCCCTTTTAGGGGAAAAACTTCCATTTTCTTAATTCTTTCATCAGGAAAGTTATTTTAAAGTTAGGACTGTTGTGTTTTAACTAACTTGAAATTGTAACGTATTTTTAAATGGAGCACTCATACATTTTAAAAATGGTGTAATAACTGAAAACATTTTTTCTGTGGAGAAATTGTGTTTACTTTACTTGTGAGGATGGCATATTGTTATAAAGTGCATTTTACTGTGTTTTTTCTGTTGAAAAATAAACTTTTGTGGACTGGTAGTGTTTACTGGCAATTGCTGCTTGTCTTCCCTGGGAAAGAGTCACCATTTTCAGCCTGACCATGGAACAAACTACCAGTCCCACTGTCGGTCCTTCTTCCAGCCACAAAAAGGAAAAATTAAGCAAACAGGCTTTGCCACCACATCAGGCTAACAATTTGCCTCAGCCTCAGGTGGGTGACTCGACTGTGGCCATTTATTGCACTTCAGACCACTCACCTTTTACCTAGATCTATTTGGTGTAGCACCTAGAGCCACTATGAACCAGAGGTTAGCCACATCCTCCATGGCTGTTGGTGTCCCCTCAGTGGGCAAGGGAGAAGCACTGTTGTCGGCCCTGGGAGAGAGAAGAGAGATGGTTTCCCTGTTCTGTCAGAATGCTGTGCTCATTCTTGGGGCAGCTGCTGCCATTAGTAACACAGTTGGCACCTTTTTTCTTGTCAAAATGAAACAGAAAATCAAGCATGTTTCTACTATTCCTTGTTTTTCTTTGGATAAGACTAGTTTATTCAGTATTTAATTCAGGCTATTGATCTTTCTTGTTAATTAGTTTCTGGTGAAACTATTTAACAGAGAGATTCTGAATCTGAACTGGAAGCTGCAGGGATGGATACAACATTTCTTCCTCAGATTTCTGATTCAGACTCAGAGGAGAACTCTGTTTCTAATTCTCAGTGTGGGGGTTCTGTTTCTCTGAGACTATTACTAGAATGTGGAAGAACACTGAGGTTTCTCAGTCCCTCAAAAAATACTGAGTTGTTACATAAAGATTTTCCAGAGCCTACACCCATCCCTCCTGTTCTGTCTGCTTTGGAGGATGTGTGTCTTACTGCCTGCAGTTTTCCTGATAGTCAGAACTGCCCATTAAAAGGCAGTTGGGATGAGTAAAGTTCCTCAGTCTTTTACATTTTTATACACTATTCCCAAACCTGACTCAGCAACTATACCTTTACTTCATCCCACAGCTGCTAAGCGCTTAGTTAATTCCTGTCCTACTCTTTATGATAAGGAAAGGACAATTAATGATAAGTATGGGAAAAAGGTGTATGCGTCTGCAACTTTGATTTTCAGAACTTTGAATTGTAAGTCTCATATGTAAAGTTTGTTCTGACAAACTGTGAAAGTGTGAGGAATGTTTTATCTGACTTTTCTTTTTTGTGAGGGAAAACCCTGTTTTAAATAACTTACTTTCTTCTATAGCACAGGTCATTACTCATTGCTTACAGTGTGTGTATCACTCTGTTGGTAATTCGTCCAGGACTATGGCCACTGGTGCTGTTTTGAGGAGGTTTGTATGGCTGCATTCTCAGAACCTCGAGATGATTTTAAAATGAGAAGGCAATCTCTAACCTGCAGTCCAAATAAATTCTTTGCATCTCCCCATTCTATTACCTTCCCCTTTCTAGTTATTTGCTCACAATAACTTGGTTCCTTTGCCAGTTTTCTCCAGTAAATTCAAGCCCATTCCTGCCTATTGTCTGTATCCCTAATTGCAGTCATCTGTATTATCAGAATCTCCTTTCTTCATTCCTGTGTCGGCTTAGTTCTTACAATACTTTCTGCTACTTTATAAATATAATATCCTATATGATTATTGTTACTCGCCTTAAAGATCTGCATGCAAAATCCCAGTGTCTCCATGTTTCTTGATACCCCCTCCGTTTCATCATCATCCCTTTCCACTTTGAAGTATAGGTTTCTGCTTGTGCTGTCTATAGGAGCCTTAACTGTGTAGCTCTGAAATACCCTTTCAAATTGGGTAATCCCAATCCACCCTGTTTTATTGGAAGAATCAGCTTATCCCACTTGACTCTTGCCATCTTTCTCTCCCAGATAAAATCCTTCAGCTCTTTATTAATTACTATCCACAACTTCTCTGGTTGATAAAGATATGCCTGACCTGTGTATAAAACTAAAGGGATTAAAGCATTTTAACTGCTGTATCTTGCTATCCATATCCATATAACAGAGCTTCCAATTTCTCAGTTTTTGTGCTATCTCCTGTTTAGTCTTTTCCAACATATTTTTAGCTATCATACTGGAATCATTTTTAATCCATACTTCTAAGTACTTCATTTTATCATGCCCTCATAAATATGGATATTGGTGAAACAGTTCATGTGTGAGTACATAATTTACAGCTATTGCTTTTGATTTAGCTTCATTCATTTTGTATCCTGAAAAGATTTGAAACTGTCTCAAAATATTCCATGGCACTGAAATGTTCTTTTCTGGTTTTATCAGGTATAAAATAATATAATAGAGCCAGCTTTTCTTGACTACCCTACCAATTATATCCTTGAATTTCTCAGTCTCTTATTTTCTTTGCCACTGGTTTTAAATATAATGCAAGTAGCAAAGGGGAAATAGGACACCCTTGCCTGGTCTCTCTGCTCAAGCAGAAATTATCAGAGAGGAACCCACCCACTTTAATGTTTGCCTCTGATCCCTCATATATCCTCCTAATCAACCTTATAATTTTACCAGGGAATGCAAATGCCTCCATTGCCCTGCTCATAAAGTCCAAGCTTACTCTGTGAAATGCCTTCTCTGCATCAAGCCCTACATTCTGCTTCCATTTGGATCATCAGAATATCTTGTTATTTTCCTTGTTATAGGCTTCCTAAGCTTGGTGACAGCCCCTTTCTGTTTTCTGTTGCTTGAGTGGCTGTCCTAAAAGTTTTTGTGCCCTAGAGTTATTTTCAAAAATATAGTTGCTTAACAACAATCTTTCTAAACTCATGCATATTATCCAGGTTATCCTTTATTTTCTGTTTTGCATTCTATAGTTGCTCCTCTTCTTGTTCTTTGAGATTCCCCTTATTCTGCAAAACATAAATATTTGTGAGTCCCTCTAAATACAAAGACATGCATCTGGAGCATTTCTCCCCGGGCCTCCACTGAAAATTGGTTTCATTCCAAGTGAGACTTTCCCGATTAACAAATGATGAATAAAATAAAATAATTATTGTTACTTATTAACCATTATCTCCCTTTCTTTTATTTCCATCCTATTTTAAACTCCACTTTAATTTTATCCTACTCTCTAGCTATAATTTCAGAAGAAATTTCTGTGTTCTCTAATAGCTCCTGAATAATTTCAACTACCCATTCCTTAATTTCCTCTTTTTTCAACATATTATTGGGAAAGCACCAGTGTCTGATTTTTATTTTTTATTTCATTACCTTGTGTTTTTATTTTAGTTATTATTTGCGCATGATCTGAAATCGCTGTTGGGTGTGCATCAAGACTTTCAATGCACATGTTCTTGTGAAATGTAAATTCTGTCTAGCCTACCTCAATTTTTGTATCCTGTGGAGTAATATGTAAATGTACTCCGAACTCCAAATACTGAATTCGCATCTTCCATGCCAAATATTTTCACAATTATTTTCAAATATCTACCTTCCTTTGTTATATTTTACATTCTGAGCCACCCAGAGATTTCTTCACTGCTGCAAATCAAATTCCTTCCCCACAGTAAGTAATATTCCTCATTGAAAGCTGATTATTTCTCCCAGAATTTTCTTAAGCTCTGTTATAGCAGTTTTAGTTGGTAAATACATGCCAGAGTAATCCTCTTCCCTTGCCAGTAGCCCCTTAGTACTGCAAATTTACCATTAGTATCTTTTTTATCCTCTTCTATCACTATTGGAACTCCTCTTGCAGTTAATATAAGTACTCCTCTTTTCCTTTTTCTCAGGTATTCCGCTGAATAATCATCCCGAAAACCTTTCTTTATCAAATTCACATGTTCATTTCTTTCTAAGTTTGTCTCCTGTAGCATAGCTATTTACACTCTACATTTTTAATATAGTTCACTACTCTTTCTTTTTTGTATTTATCTGTGAGGCCATTGAGATTTAAAGACAATACAGAAAGCATCATTGTGTTAAAAAGTTCTTATTCCCACCTTTTATGTGTAGCAGCTTTTTTGTTACATGTCTAGTTCCAGCTCGTTGATCTTTTATACTGTTTCTTGTCATATCCATTTGAGCCTATGTCGCATCTTACAAAACTTTTTACTTTATTGAAAGCACTGAAAAAAAGCGCACCCTCAATACCCCCCTAAAACATATTAACTTAATCTAACACAAAACTATGTAGATCTTCAAATATGGAAGCTTTACCCCCCTAATATGAACATTATTTCCTAGCCATTTCTCTTTGTCAGATTGTCTTCATAGAGACATGAGGACCAGGTGCAGAACTGCCGCTAAGCATACATTTATTTGCTAGCAAAAAACTTTATAATATTCAATGTTCTTTTTTCATTTACTTGTTTGCTATTAAAACCTGTTACTGGGTCAGGCTAAGGACCTTAATCCAATCATTCCCCTATGTAAAGAAAAAGTACATCAGTCTTGTTTTGTCATGCTCTTTTGATGAGACTTTTCTTTTTTTTTTGCATTGCAGTGCCTACATTTCATAAAATTGAACAAGGAGAAAGAGAGAAAAAGGGAGAAAAAGAAGAAGAAGAAAAAACAGGAGCACCTATTTACATTAGTATCTCCATTACACTTAAAAATAACTGAGAAAACTTTACTGTATAGCATACATATAAAATCATGCACTATAAAAATGTTACTTTTAAGAGAATAAAATGTTTTTCTCCCTCCTCTTCCTGTCTCCTAAGTATTTTTCCAAACATTAATGACATGAAGTAGAGCATATGCTTTAGAGTCCCCTACAAGTTTAACATAGTCCAGAAAAGTCCAATATTTACAGCTTTTCCTGTTCTGTCATGTTTCATAAATATAAGCATTTCTTTGTAATCCCACATTTATCAGTTTCCAAGTTACTGGCTTTACTCCTGTTCATCTGCATCTCCCAAATCCTATGTCTGCTTCATTTCCAATGTACTCTCGATTCTTCTAGTCAACTGTTGTGCTTTTTTCCTTCTCTCAAGCATTTTCTGTTGAAACATTGGAAAAGGTTTCACTGGCAGAGTCTCTCTGTGGTCTTTATTACCAGAAGAACAAGAAGCAGAATCTCCTTCTGTTTCACAGCTTACTTTTTATTGGACAAACTTTTGTATTTCCTCCTTAGCAGGTACTGCATCAAAAATGATTTTGTCCTGCCAGGAAAGAATATTTTGAAGATAGCTGGTTACAGCAGTTTGAATCACACCTGCTTCTCAACATTCCCTGAATAGTGGAATAACTTTACTCCTCTTCTGCCTGGTGTACAGTGGGTAATCATTCTCCAAAAACACTCTGCTGTGTCCCACTTTTAGTACTTTGTCCTTCTGCCACAGTTTTCTTAGAATCAACTCCTTTGCTGTTAGAATTGCATCTTTATAAATGTCTAGGTTGCTTTCTTATAGCCAGATTTGGAGCATACACATGATGTGTCCTTTCAATTAACAACTCCTGCTGTGGAATACCAGTCCAGTTGCTTATTTGTGCTTTCATAAAATTAATACAGTTTGTTCCTTCCAGCTTCTCTGGTACAGCACAAAATCTTAGGTTTTCCCTACGTGCTCTATCCTCTAATTTTATTATTTTTTTGAAACATCTCTTCTTGAGAAGTCTCATATTCAGCCAGCCTTTTCTTCATTTTGACCTCTGATTTTTGCAGTTTTATCACCATATTTGAATATCTGTTTAAAGTTTCTTCCATTTTTTCCAGTCTTTTGTGTGAGTTGATATACTCCATCAGTGTTTCATTTATTTTAATCAGGTCTGTGGGCAGTTGTCTTATAGTTCTCTCTAGGTTACTGGAAGGCACGTCTGGAGCTTGCACTTCTTTTTGCTGAACAGCTGCAGTATTATTCCCAGTCATTGTTTTTTCTCACCTTTTGTAGCTGATTTTCTTTCAGGTCTTCTGTATTTCTTTTTTTCCTTGCATCTAGGCAGTGCACTTACTAGCCAGTTACTGACATTTACCCGGAAATATAAGTCCACTGGGCTTTCTCTGCTGAGTTTCTATTTTCCTACTAGGAGAACTAGAATTAAGTTGTTACTCAATGTGAAGCCACCTTGGAAGTCCCAATAACTAATCTGTCTTTTATGCTGAAGTGGTATCTGAGTTTACTTTAAGCCAAGTATCCAGCCCCCATTTTCTTAAAGATCTTAAAAATGGGGGAGAAAGGATACTTCATACCTTGGATGTCCACTGACAACTCAGGTACTATATTGACAGAAGTAAATTTTTCATATCTTTGGATCTGCTAATCTTTTCATGTGAAGGTAAAAAGAAGAGACAACCTGTCTCAATATATACTGTTTCCAGATGGTTGTCTGAGGCTGTTAATTTATTTTTTTACCACAACAGAATTATTGCCGGCAGGGCCATCGTCCACTTTACCAGTGCCTTGGCTTTATCTTTGTTTTTTGGAACAGACTGGTTTCTAGAAATATTCTAGGAGCTGCTTCTTAGTCCTCTGTACATGCTTTTACAAAGCACTATAGGCTTGACTCCTTCTCTTGGTCCAGATCAAACTTTGCAAGGACCATTCTCCAAGGGCTGCTCCAGTCTTCTCCTTCCATCTCCCAAATGCTGTAAGCTAGAGTAATCTACCCTTGTAGCTAAGGCTATTGTAGCAGTGATCATTATAGTGAATATAGCACGGTTGTATAAGTAAACGTACCATAACATTAGATGTTCAAATGATCACTGCTGCATTAGCCACTCCCTTCCTCCATCCCCTGATTTTTTAATTTATTTTTTGAACATGTATTGTTTATGTCAGGGTGGTAGTGTTTATTTTTTGTTCTATTAGCTTTGTTTTTTCAGGGTTCAACCTCTCTCTCTCTCTATTGGCAGGAAACCTCTGAAGGGCTTGGGGCCTAAACTTGTCTTTTATTCAGCTTATCTTGAGCTGCCTAACAGTTTGGGTGCATGGAAGGTCCCTGAATCTTTAGAAGCCAGCCAGCTGTTATATCCTTGGCAGGTTATAATCCATATAGCTAAAGCTATTGCAGCAGTGATCATTTCAGCATCTACTTTTATGTTGTTTTCTTATACAACTGTACTTTCTTGCCTACACTGTATTCACATTGGTCTTACTGTGACAGTCAAAAAGTTGTTGCAGCAGATTCAGCTAGAAAATTAACTTCAAGAAGCTCTTATCGTCTGAAAATGAGCATAACATGTAATGGGGTGAGTACTGGAGTAGTAGATTAGTATATATAAATCTTAACCTCTGAAAAGAGTAATCTAGTGAAGACTGTATATTACCTTCTGAAACCCCTGAAGGATGCTGCACAAGTAGTAAGTTCTGCTGATACTGGATCTCACTACTAATCTTAATGATGTCTGGATCAAACTGGAGTAGCTCCAGTTTCCCTTCTTAACAAAATCATTGTTCATGCTATATCACTGAAACTTTCCAAGTTAAAGTTGCAGTATTGAAACTGTGGAAAGTAAAACACAGCATTGTAGCTTATCTTTTCAGTCATAAATGGTTGACTGAAAGTATGGTTACTGTCATAAAGTGTTAACTCAGGAAATGGCAGAATATACAAAAAAGAAATCAATGCCATTGTGACACAGATTTTGTTGGACAGCATAGTAATCCCTTTAGGAAACCATTTGAATCTTGCCTTCCTGCCTCAAGAACTGTCACATACGATGCATAATACACTGTCAGTTAGTGATAATGTAAAGTCATGGGGCACTGAAGCATGATGTGTACTAAACTCTCAGTAAATAATGATGTGAAGTCATGGGGCACTGAGACATGATGTGTACTAAACTCTCCGTAAATAATGATGTAAAGTCATGGGGCACTGAAGCATGATGTGTACTACACTGTCAGTAATAATCATGTAAAGTCATGGAGCACTGAGACATATGATATGTAATACGCTGTCAGTAAATGATGACATAAAGTCATGGGGCACTGAGACATATGGTGTGTAATACACTGTTAGTAAATGATGATGTATAGTCATGGGCACTTTGACATGATGTGTACTACATTGTCAGTTAATTATGATGTAAAGTGATGTAGCACTGAGACGTATGATGTATAATACACTCTCAGTGATGATGTAAACTCATTGAGCTCTGAGACAAATGATACATACAACACTGTCTGTAATGATCTATTATCACATCACTGATGATGCTGTTGTAAAGTCATGGAGCAGTGAGATGTGATGTGTACTACACTGTCAGTGATGGTGATGATGTAAAGTCATGGAACATTAAAACATGTGATGTGTACTACATTGTCAGTGATGGTGATGATGTAAAGTCATGGAGCACTAAGACATATGATGTGTACTACACTGTCAGTGAAGCTGATGATGATGTAAAGTCATGGAGCACTAAGACGTGATGTGTACTACACTCAGTGATGATGATGTAAGGTCATGGAATACTAAGACGTGATGTGTACTACACTGTCAGTGATGGTGATTATGTAAAGTCACGGAGCACTAAGACATATGGTGAGTACTACACTGTCAGTGATGAAGATGATGTAAAGTCATGGAGCACTAAGACATGATGAGTACTACAGTGTCAGTGATGATGATGATGTAAAGTCATGGAACATTAAAACGTGATGTGTACTACACTCAGTGATGATGATGTAAAGTCATGGAACACTAAGGTGTGATGTGTACTGCACTGTCATTGATGGTGATGATGATGTAAAGTCATGGAACACTAAGACATGTGATGTGTACTACACTCAGTGATGATGATGTAAAGTCATGGAGCACTAAGACATGTGATGTGTACTACACTGTCAGTGATGGTGATGATGTAAAGTCATGGAGCACTAAGACACATGAGTACTACACTGTCAGTGATGTAAAATCATGGAACACTAAGACGTGATGTGTACTACACTGTCAGTGATGGTGATGGTGATGATGTAAAGTCATGTAGCACTAAGACGTATGATGAGTACTACACTGTCAGTGATGATAATGCCACTGTTATCCACTTGCTTTCAGATTGTACCATTTCCAAGGATGTTACAGCAGCTGATATTTGAGAATACCAACTCACTGAGCCAGTGTACTGCTTTGATTAGCATTTTCACACCACATGTCTTATGCACTGCATAATTACATGGGCTATTTTCTTGAAGCATTCCGAAATCCAAGTATGTATGTGCAGTTTTCATTGTGTAGACTCCTAGTGCAGAGCACCTTCATTTATTGCAATAAAAGATTTTCTAATCTCATAGAACATATTAAGGAAAAGCATGAAAACTAAATTCACCTTAACTGTATTGACTACCATAACATCCAGTGTGGATTGTTAGACTGCAGTTTTCTGTCCTCACATTTGTTGTAATATTATATCAAAGATTAGTCATGGATAACTGGCTCAACTGGTAAGTGAAAATCGGAATGCTTCACTTTCACCCTGAAGTGTTTTGATGCAGTGCAGTCCATGCCACAAGAATGGGACTGTACTTTCCCAGATATCACTCACGCTCCCTGTAAGGCTCAGCTGTACACAGTACTCAACGTGTGGCATGACCATGACCTAGTGCAATGAGAGCATTACTTTCTGCTTCTTGAGGACTAACCCGACCATTCTGTGGGCTGATGCCACAGCCCTTTCACTGTACTTTGCTGATGCAGTCTGTGTGTGAACAACACCCCAAATTCCTGCTCTGTTGCTATCGAGACTTCATGCCAGGGTTCCCATGGCCAAGAAGCAGCACTTTGCATTTTTGTATAGGATCAGCTGGTACCACACAGCCTTGTTTAGAAATATGCTAGATTAGATTAGAGTATCTGTGAGACTGCCCCATAGTCATTCCTACACAATTCCTCAGAATATTACTAAATTTTGCTCAGTCCAGGGGTAGAAGAGAGTTTGCTTCTGCAGTATAGAGATGTGATAAACCAGTAATCATCCTTATGCAGCCTGTAAGATGAACTGTTTGTTAATCCTCCAGTAAGAATATCTGAATGTTACAGTAGGGATATTTATGGTGTACATAGTATTTCTTTTACTTTATTTGTTGACTGGGTAAGCCCACTGGGCCCAAGCATCCCCTTTCAGGGACAACCTGCGAGTACTGTCTAGTTAAGTGAGTTGCTCAAAGTCACACAATTGGAAGACAAAGCTGGAAGGAATCAAATATCTGTGCCTTAAGCTAAGAAGTGACTCATTAACAGCTCAGAGGCATAATCCTATCCTCTAACTACCAGACCAGCCAGGAATGCAGCTGTGCAGTAACTCATCTAATAGCAGCTGCCTGAATATTAAGGTTGCAACTGTAGGATAGGCTCCCTCCCTTCTGCCCACTGGAACTCTATGCATATAGGATTTGGTAAACATTATAACCATCATCTGTCCTTCTTACTAGTTTACTTGTTTAACTTTGATTTCTGGAGTTAGATCATTAGTTATGTATGTAGTTATGTTTGAATATTCATTATATACGGCTAGTAGATGAATGGTGTGTGAATTGTACTGTTGACGTATTTGCTGTTTTTGAAGTTTTCTACATTGCTTTATATATTTTCCTTCTACTCTCTGGTTTCTTCAGCCTGTCACAGAACATTTTTTACTGTAGTTTATTTACCTACTGCTTCAGTGTGGCACCAAAAGGAACAGAAGTGCTCAAGGCGATCACTTTTATAGTCAAATTGCTCTCTAATGATGAAGGCCAGAGACTCTGCTTCTCAAGCTTCTGGAAGGCTAACTGTTAAAAATTCTGGTCAAAAGCCTTCACCTAAAAAACTGTTCCAGCAGAGATAAATGAATTCCACAGCAATGTTCCTAATATTCTTACATCTGCTGCTATGGTCAGTTATCAGTTAACTCTATTTTTCAAAGACATACCACTTTCAGACTTTTTTATTCATTAGAAGAGTCCATGTTCCATGCTACGAAGGCTTAATATACAAAGAAGGTACTTATATATTTTTGTATCTTTTAACACATTTCAAATACAAACTTTATTAGTAAGATTTGAAACCGGTAGGTTAATTTTATACAGTAATTGATCAGTTATTTAAAATAATTTGTTTAGTTGACAGAAATATAGTCAGAAGACAGAAGTACAGTCATTTATATTAATGGATTATGCAAGTGTTATCAGTCAAGTGAAAGTCCATGTGGAACAAGTTGTCATTCAGCTATCAAAATATATAGAAATAGCAGGGAATGTTATTGAGACTGGCAATTGTATAATAGCATCTAAACCTATTAATAAAATAAGTTATATTTATTTTCTGTTTTCATCAGTCCCAGACAACTTGGTCATCAAGATCCTTAAGGACGGCTTGAGTAATTTTGACTGCACTACTCGAGGCTGGGTGCTTCATGGCTTTCCCAGGGATGTAGAACAAGCTACAGAGCTGAAAGATGCAGGGTTTGTCCCAAACAGGTAGGTCTTATTTCTAACTGGGCTCATTGTTAGCCAAACAAAAGGAGGCTGTATGGAAACCTAGTTGTATTTTGCTATATTTTGCATCTGCACATCTTCCCTTCACTTTGATGAACCACAATTTACTGGGAGTATATACAAGCGCGTGCGTGCGCGCGCACACACACACACACACACACACACACACACACACACACACACACACACACACCAACTTCCCAGATGCTGTAGTGTTCTCATTTTGAGGGCACTGGAAACTTAACCTCTGGTTCAGACCTATACTACAGATGGCAGTTTCTGATCAGTATTTTGATGGCACCATTTTACGTTATTTCCTTTTATGTTGTGTCAGATTAAAACAATGCAAAGCTCCTAAAATTGCCAACTGCAATGTTAATATGTTAATTATATTTTCTTATCACATATATACTTACTTTTCTGTCTCTCTGATCATGTTCTGTTGGTATTTGGGCATGCTGTATTATTTGTTTGTTTGTAATTATAATTTCTTGGTAATTTTTCATCATTTGGTCTATGTTATCAAAATAACCACCTCAGACCTTTATGCCCATATTTATATGATTAACTTTGCATGACATGTTCATGAAAGGCAATATGTCTGCACTGTAATTTGTACTGTTTTTATATCACCTTCTCTGTACAGCTCTGCTCTTTTCTTTCCTGCCTTTTCCCTACCAGCTGCCTGCCAACTACTCCCCTCCATCATCTGGTCCTCTTATGCACATTGTGGATGAGACCAATCACAGGAATGATCACCATGGTAGCTGTCAGATTGTGTTTTTTCTGCTGTCTCTACTATTCTATGTACAGTCGATTTTTTACTCTGTTAGGCATTGGGGGTTCCATAATGGTTCATGTGTTCACCTTACAGACATAAAGTTCAGCTTTGATTCTCACCTTTGAGAAGGATGGCTAGGCTTAAAAAGACCCTCTGAGATCATTAGCCTAGTAATCACCTATGAACGGGACATGCAGTGGCTATCAGCGCCGGGCTGTCCCTTACTTCCACAAGAGAGGTAATTCAGCAGGACTGTACCAGGACGCAGTACAGGCAAGTTTTTTTTTTTAATGACATCTTTGACGATGTAAGATATTGCCAGCTATGCCAGGAGAAGTAGGGCAGTGGATGTGTAACATATGCCAGCACAGCTAGCTGGAACTTTGTAAAGAATTATATGTCATTTGTATATCAACCTGATTTGTACAGATGCTTGTGTTGAAAAATATATTTGTAATGCTGCTTGTGTTAAAAATGTACCAACAGTGTACCCTGCTGGACAGAAAAAGAAATATACATGCATTATTGTAACTGTTTAAATGTATATGTTTTAACAGAGGATACTGGAAGAGAACAGGTCAATCTCAATCCACCTAACTTTGAAAATAGTTTGAAATTAAATTACCTGGCTTAGGCCATAAAGATTGTATCTTACAGTTCTCAGTGCAGCCAGAGACAAAACGTCTGTACTAGGAAGCTTTCTGCATTGTCTTTGGGCTATACTAGTTGCTGCTTTGGAAAGGTGGAGATTTGAAATTGTTTTATGATTTCCAGGAGCTGCAGCAGATCTTAGAAAGGCTCGCTGTGTCTGTATTATTGACACAAATGTGCTAAATTCTGACAGCTTCTAGCCAAGGGGGTAGCATGGGTACCAGAAGTCAAATGACCAGATGCATGTGATGTCATTCTGTAATCCATCACTAAAAATAATATTTTAATACTAGGCTCCTTGATTACTGGCCCAGAGTGGGGACATCATAGTATCTACCAGGAAAATGATGACATGCATGTGTGCCCCAGTGTGTGCAACCTCATCCCTAACCCCAAGAGAGGCAAGAAGGCTCCATCCCTTAATTACTCTCACCTTGCCAGTTTTGTCAGGTAACTGAACTACTAATCTAACTCATGTTACCTCGGTCATAGTCAGGGCTATGTCCCTTTGTAAAGTACAGCTGTAGTTTTAGCATACATCCTGAAATTGAGAAAAACAGTAATGAGGTGTTGCAGTATTGTCTGTAAAGCAGCTTTGCAAAGAAGAGGATATGAATAAACATGTAACCAGTACAGATTTTATACTTCATGTGATGAAAACATGTTGCATCTACATTGCATTTACTGTAAGCCGTATGGAAAAAGTGTAAACAGGGAGTGGATTTATTTGTTTTCAGAGCTGAGTTTTCAGTAAATTTGAGCAGCCAATTTTTGTTTCAGATGTATAACTATATATGTGAAAGAAAAACTAGCTGCTCAAATTTATTGAATCAAATCTTATTGAAGATATGTGGCATACTGTAACAGAACACTTCCTAATGTATGCCATTTAGTATGGAAATAGCAGTTGGTGCCATGATTTGTTTTCTGCCATTTGATAGAAGCAGCTAGTCTGAATATGTGGCAGGATGAAAAACAGAGAGGTGGGTTATATGATCTTTTTTAGGGGGTATCTTAGTACGTAGTAAATAAAAACCTCTCCCAGTGCAACTGTTTAAAGGATGAGTGCACTAAGGTAAGAAATTTGAATTTATATTCTCGAAATATTGCACTTTATAAAGCTTAAGTTTTAGTTAGATAATATTATGTAACTGACCTAGTGGTTCATGATGGCATTACAAGGAGGATTTAGTAAATTAGAGAAAATTTTATATGAACAATGCTGTTAGTATGCTACCTTAGTTTATATCCTTCCCAATTAGTAGTTAAAGGGTCTCCTCCAGTATCATACAGATCCGCATTCATATATTATTGTATTATATTATCTACTTATTATTAGATTTAATATTTTGCTGCTATCTACATTGTAAGCCTGTAGTTTTACTGAGCTAAGCTTTTTAATGCCTTTATCCTGCCACTAATGAATGTTAATGTTTTAGCAGTCTACAAATTTCTTCTAACTTACAGCTTTAGTGTTGGTTATCTATGCACCGTTAACTTAGGCTTATATTTTTTGTGAGTAAAATTAGTTGTATGCAAAACATTTAGCAGCAGATCTGTCAACTGCCCCTTGTTTTAGAGGTATGTCCCTATTTTCAGACTTGATTTACCCCTTCACACAATTTTATGAACCCCTCTCATCACATCATTTTTGAAGCTGTCTAGTACCCAGAATGCCACAGTGCATGACCAAAATACTAGTGGCAACAATAAGTTAAAGAAAGAGGACACAAATCTTACATCTCCGTTTTTCTAAAGCAAATATAAATGATGTTGTTTGGCAGAATTTTGCAATGCAGTTCATTGAAGTTTACAAATTTTGTGCTTTCTCTTTGATAATGTGCTTTTATTTTTCCATCATTTCATCTTTCTGTTTTTTAAACTTGTTCCTGGGTAGTACCCCACATTGTTACTAGAAGTGGGAAGAGTTATGTGCTTTTTGGTATTCAGATTTTATTCTAATTAGAAGCCCAGATTTTTGGCTGGATGTACCTACTTTTCAAGGGACTTTTTTGTATTTCATTGTCTGCGGGTTGAGAAGTATTAAGTTTCTTGTGTGAATGTTGTTTTATTTCATAGTGTATATCATTTTTTATATACAGTATAGATGACCTACATTGATTTATACAGCCATGTGCCCACTAGACTGCATGTAGTGGGCTTATTATTTGTGGCCAGTTGTCAGCTTTGCTACTGCAGTTTTCTTATAACCTTATATCATTGATTATATTTGCATTCTTCTCACTAACTTTTAGAATTTTGTAGTTATTTTTTAACACCCCATTCACTCCCTTTCTTTTAGTGTCCCTTCCTGACTGCCTAGCCACCTCACTGTCTAGCATCTGTCACTGCCATTGTCTGTTGCTTCTGAGTGCATTAATTTAACCTGTTGCCACATACATCTACCTTTCTCTGTTTCCATACCTTAGTAATCCACTTGTACTTAGCCTTTTATATTTCATCTTCTTATTTTTCAATTTTCCACAAATGTACTTTGCAACAAATATAATCCCAGATGACATTTCTGTTTGCATTTACCTGCACTGTGGCATTTGTATTAGTTCTCACTACTGTATCAGCTCTCTACTGACATTGCTAATTCTGATGACATTATTTCTGTTTGCATTTACCTGCACTGTGGCATTTGTATTAGTTCTCACTACTTTATCAGCTCTCTACTGACATTGCTAATTCTGATGACATTATTTCTGTTTGCATTTACCTGCACTGTGGCATTTGTATTAGTTCTCACTACTTTATCAGCTCTCACTGACATTGCTAATTCTGATGACATTATTTCTGTTTGCATTTACCTGCACTGTGGCATTTGTATTAGTTCTCACTACTTTATCAGCTCTCTACTGACATTGCTAATTCTGATGACATTATTTCTGTTTGCATTTACCTGCACTGTGGCATTTGTATTAGTTCTCACTACTTTATCAGCTCTCTACTGACATTGCTAATTCTGATGACATTATTTCTGTTTGCATTTACCTGCACTGTGGCATTTGTATTAGTTCTCACTACTTTATCAGCTCTCTACTGACATTGCTAATTCTGATGACATTATTTCTGTTTGCATTTACCTGCACTGTGGCATTTGTATTAGTTCTCACTACTTTATCAGCTCTCTACTGACATTGCTAATTCTGATGACATTATTTCTGTTTGCATTTACCTGCACTGTGGCATTTGTATTAGTTCTCACTACTTTATCAGCTCTCTACTGACATTGCTAATTCTGATGACATTATTTCTGTTTGCATTTACCTGCACTGTGGCATTTGTATTAGTTCTCACTACTTTATCAGCTCTCTACTGACATTGCTAATTCTGATGACATTATTTCTGTTTGCATTTACCTGCACTGTGGCATTTGTATTAGTTCTCACTACTTTATCAGCTCTCTACTGACATTGCTAATTCTGATGACATTATTTCTGTTTGCATTTACCTGCACTGTGGCATTTGTATTAGTTCTCACTACTTTATCAGCTCTCTACTGACATTGCTAATTCTGATGACATTATTTCTGTTTGCATTTACCTGCACTGTGGCATTTGTATTAGTTCTCACTACTTTATCAGCTCTCTACTGACATTGCTAATTCTGATGACATTATTTCTGTTTGCATTTACCTGCACTGTGGCATTTGTATTAGTTCTCACTACTTTATCAGCTCTCTACTGACATTGCTAATTCTGATGACATTATTTCTGTTTGCATTTACCTGCACTGTGGCATTTGTATTAGTTCTCACTACTTTATCAGCTCTCTACTGACATTGCTAATTCTGATGACATTATTTCTGTTTGCATTTACCTGCACTGTGGCATTTGTATTAGTTCTCACTACTTTATCAGCTCTCTACTGACATTGCTAATTCTGATGACATTATTTCTGTTTGCATTTACCTGCACTGTGGCATTTGTATTAGTTCTCACTACTTTATCAGCTCTCTACTGACATTGCTAATTCTGATGACATTATTTCTGTTTGCATTTACCTGCACTGTGGCATTTGTATTAGTTCTCACTACTTTATCAGCTCTCTACTGACATTGCTAATTCTGATGACATTATTTCTGTTTGCATTTACCTGCACTGTGGCATTTGTATTAGTTCTCACTACTTTATCAGCTCTCTACTGACATTGCTAATTCTGATGACATTATTTCTGTTTGCATTTACCTGCACTGTGGCATTTGTATTAGTTCTCACTACTTTATCAGCTCTCTACTGACATTGCTAATTCTGATGACATTATTTCTGTTTGCATTTACCTGCACTGTGGCATTTGTATTAGTTCTCACTACTTTATCAGCTCTCTACTGACATTGCTAATTCTGATGACATTATTTCTGTTTGCATTTACCTGCACTGTGGCATTTGTATTAGTTCTCACTACTTTATCAGCTCTCTACTGACATTGCTAATTCTGATGACATTATTTCTGTTTGCATTTACCTGCACTGTGGCATTTGTATTAGTTCTCACTACTTTATCAGCTCTCTACTGACATTGCTAATTCTGATGACATTATTTCTGTTTGCATTTACCTGCACTGTGGCATTTGTATTAGTTCTCACTACTTTATCAGCTCTCTACTGACATTGCTAATTCTGATGACATTATTTCTGTTTGCATTTACCTGCACTGTGGCATTTGTATTAGTTCTCACTACTTTATCAGCTCTCTACTGACATTGCTAATTCTGATGACATTATTTCTGTTTGCATTTACCTGCACTGTGGCATTTGTATTAGTTCTCACTACTTTATCAGCTCTCTACTGACATTGCTAATTCTGATGACATTATTTCTGTTTGCATTTACCTGCACTGTGGCATTTGTATTAGTTCTCACTACTTTATCAGCTCTCTACTGACATTGCTAATTCTGATGACATTATTTCTGTTTGCATTTACCTGCACTGTGGCATTTGTATTAGTTCTCACTACTTTATCAGCTCTCTACTGACATTGCTAATTCTGATGACATTATTTCTGTTTGCATTTACCTGCACTGTGGCATTTGTATTAGTTCTCACTACTTTATCAGCTCTCTACTGACATTGCTAATTCTGATGACATTATTTCTGTTTGCATTTACCTGCACTGTGGCATTTGTATTAGTTCTCACTACTTTATCAGCTCTCTACTGACATTGCTAATTCTGATGACATTATTTCTGTTTGCATTTACCTGCACTGTGGCATTTGTATTAGTTCTCACTACTTTATCAGCTCTCTACTGACATTGCTAATTCTGATGACATTATTTCTGTTTGCATTTACCTGCACTGTGGCATTTGTATTAGTTCTCACTACTTTATCAGCTCTCTACTGACATTGCTAATTCTGATGACATTATTTCTGTTTGCATTTACCTGCACTGTGGCATTTGTATTAGTTCTCACTACTTTATCAGCTCTCTACTGACATTGCTAATTCTGATGACATTATTTCTGTTTGCATTTACCTGCACTGTGGCATTTGTATTAGTTCTCACTACTTTATCAGCTCTCTACTGACATTGCTAATTCTGATGACATTATTTCTGTTTGCATTTACCTGCACTGTGGCATTTGTATTAGTTCTCACTACTTTATCAGCTCTCTACTGACATTGCTAATTCTGATGACATTATTTCTGTTTGCATTTACCTGCACTGTGGCATTTGTATTAGTTCTCACTACTTTATCAGCTCTCTACTGACATTGCTAATTCTGATGACATTATTTCTGTTTGCATTTACCTGCACTGTGGCATTTGTATTAGTTCTCACTACTTTATCAGCTCTCTACTGACATTGCTAATTCTGATGACATTATTTCTGTTTGCATTTACCTGCACTGTGGCATTTGTATTAGTTCTCACTACTTTATCAGCTCTCTACTGACATTGCTAATTCTGATGACATTATTTCTGTTTGCATTTACCTGCACTGTGGCATTTGTATTAGTTCTCACTACTTTATCAGCTCTCTACTGACATTGCTAATTCTGATGACATTATTTCTGTTTGCATTTACCTGCACTGTGGCATTTGTATTAGTTCTCACTACTTTATCAGCTCTCTACTGACATTGCTAATTCTGATGACATTATTTCTGTTTGCATTTACCTGCACTGTGGCATTTGTATTAGTTCTCACTACTTTATCAGCTCTCTACTGACATTGCTAATTCTGATGACATTATTTCTGTTTGCATTTACCTGCACTGTGGCATTTGTATTAGTTCTCACTACTTTATCAGCTCTCTACTGACATTGCTAATTCTGATGACATTATTTCTGTTTGCATTTACCTGCACTGTGGCATTTGTATTAGTTCTCACTACTTTATCAGCTCTCTACTGACATTGCTAATTCTGATGACATTATTTCTGTTTGCATTTACCTGCACTGTGGCATTTGTATTAGTTCTCACTACTTTATCAGCTCTCTACTGACATTGCTAATTCTGATGACATTATTTCTGTTTGCATTTACCTGCACTGTGGCATTTGTATTAGTTCTCACTACTTTATCAGCTCTCTACTGACATTGCTAATTCTGATGACATTATTTCTGTTTGCATTTACCTGCACTGTGGCATTTGTATTAGTTCTCACTACTTTATCAGCTCTCTACTGACATTGCTAATTCTGATGACATTATTTCTGTTTGCATTTACCTGCACTGTGGCATTTGTATTAGTTCTCACTACTTTATCAGCTCTCTACTGACATTGCTAATTCTGATGACATTATTTCTGTTTGCATTTACCTGCACTGTGGCATTTGTATTAGTTCTCACTACTTTATCAGCTCTCTACTGACATTGCTAATTCTGATGACATTATTTCTGTTTGCATTTACCTGCACTGTGGCATTTGTATTAGTTCTCACTACTTTATCAGCTCTCTACTGACATTGCTAATTCTGATGACATTATTTCTGTTTGCATTTACCTGCACTGTGGCATTTGTATTAGTTCTCACTACTTTATCAGCTCTCTACTGACATTGCTAATTCTGATGACATTATTTCTGTTTGCATTTACCTGCACTGTGGCATTTGTATTAGTTCTCACTACTTTATCAGCTCTCTACTGACATTGCTAATTCTGATGACATTATTTCTGTTTGCATTTACCTGCACTGTGGCATTTGTATTAGTTCTCACTACTTTATCAGCTCTCTACTGACATTGCTAATTCTGATGACATTATTTCTGTTTGCATTTACCTGCACTGTGGCATTTGTATTAGTTCTCACTACTTTATCAGCTCTCTACTGACATTGCTAATTCTGATGACATTATTTCTGTTTGCATTTACCTGCACTGTGGCATTTGTATTAGTTCTCACTACTTTATCAGCTCTCTACTGACATTGCTAATTCTGATGACATTATTTCTGTTTGCATTTACCTGCACTGTGGCATTTGTATTAGTTCTCACTACTTTATCAGCTCTCTACTGACATTGCTAATTCTGATGACATTATTTCTGTTTGCATTTACCTGCACTGTGGCATTTGTATTAGTTCTCACTACTTTATCAGCTCTCTACTGACATTGCTAATTCTGATGACATTATTTCTGTTTGCATTTACCTGCACTGTGGCATTTGTATTAGTTCTCACTACTTTATCAGCTCTCTACTGACATTGCTAATTCTGATGACATTATTTCTGTTTGCATTTACCTGCACTGTGGCATTTGTATTAGTTCTCACTACTTTATCAGCTCTCTACTGACATTGCTAATTCTGATGACATTATTTCTGTTTGCATTTACCTGCACTGTGGCATTTGTATTAGTTCTCACTACTTTATCAGCTCTCTACTGACATTGCTAATTCTGATGACATTATTTCTGTTTGCATTTACCTGCACTGTGGCATTTGTATTAGTTCTCACTACTTTATCAGCTCTCTACTGACATTGCTAATTCTGATGACATTATTTCTGTTTGCATTTACCTGCACTGTGGCATTTGTATTAGTTCTCACTACTTTATCAGCTCTCTACTGACATTGCTAATTCTGATGACATTATTTCTGTTTGCATTTACCTGCACTGTGGCATTTGTATTAGTTCTCACTACTTTATCAGCTCTCTACTGACATTGCTAATTCTGATGACATTATTTCTGTTTGCATTTACCTGCACTGTGGCATTTGTATTAGTTCTCACTACTTTATCAGCTCTCTACTGACATTGCTAATTCTGATGACATTATTTCTGTTTGCATTTACCTGCACTGTGGCATTTGTATTAGTTCTCACTACTTTATCAGCTCTCTACTGACATTGCTAATTCTGATGACATTATTTCTGTTTGCATTTACCTGCACTGTGGCATTTGTATTAGTTCTCACTACTTTATCAGCTCTCTACTGACATTGCTAATTCTGATGACATTATTTCTGTTTGCATTTACCTGCACTGTGGCATTTGTATTAGTTCTCACTACTTTATCAGCTCTCTACTGACATTGCTAATTCTGATGACATTATTTCTGTTTGCATTTACCTGCACTGTGGCATTTGTATTAGTTCTCACTACTTTATCAGCTCTCTACTGACATTGCTAATTCTGATGACATTATTTCTGTTTGCATTTACCTGCACTGTGGCATTTGTATTAGTTCTCACTACTTTATCAGCTCTCTACTGACATTGCTAATTCTGATGACATTATTTCTGTTTGCATTTACCTGCACTGTGGCATTTGTATTAGTTCTCACTACTTTATCAGCTCTCTACTGACATTGCTAATTCTGATGACATTATTTCTGTTTGCATTTACCTGCACTGTGGCATTTGTATTAGTTCTCACTACTTTATCAGCTCTCTACTGACATTGCTAATTCTGATGACATTATTTCTGTTTGCATTTACCTGCACTGTGGCATTTGTATTAGTTCTCACTACTTTATCAGCTCTCTACTGACATTGCTAATTCTGATGACATTATTTCTGTTTGCATTTACCTGCACTGTGGCATTTGTATTAGTTCTCACTACTTTATCAGCTCTCTACTGACATTGCTAATTCTGATGACATTATTTCTGTTTGCATTTACCTGCACTGTGGCATTTGTATTAGTTCTCACTACTTTATCAGCTCTCTACTGACATTGCTAATTCTGATGACATTATTTCTGTTTGCATTTACCTGCACTGTGGCATTTGTATTAGTTCTCACTACTTTATCAGCTCTCTACTGACATTGCTAATTCTGATGACATTATTTCTGTTTGCATTTACCTGCACTGTGGCATTTGTATTAGTTCTCACTACTTTATCAGCTCTCTACTGACATTGCTAATTCTGATGACATTATTTCTGTTTGCATTTACCTGCACTGTGGCATTTGTATTAGTTCTCACTACTTTATCAGCTCTCTACTGACATTGCTAATTCTGATGACATTATTTCTGTTTGCATTTACCTGCACTGTGGCATTTGTATTAGTTCTCACTACTTTATCAGCTCTCTACTGACATTGCTAATTCTGATGACATTATTTCTGTTTGCATTTACCTGCACTGTGGCATTTGTATTAGTTCTCACTACTTTATCAGCTCTCTACTGACATTGCTAATTCTGATGACATTATTTCTGTTTGCATTTACCTGCACTGTGGCATTTGTATTAGTTCTCACTACTTTATCAGCTCTCTACTGACATTGCTAATTCTGATGACATTATTTCTGTTTGCATTTACCTGCACTGTGGCATTTGTATTAGTTCTCACTACTTTATCAGCTCTCTACTGACATTGCTAATTCTGATGACATTATTTCTGTTTGCATTTACCTGCACTGTGGCATTTGTATTAGTTCTCACTACTTTATCAGCTCTCTACTGACATTGCTAATTCTGATGACATTATTTCTGTTTGCATTTACCTGCACTGTGGCATTTGTATTAGTTCTCACTACTTTATCAGCTCTCTACTGACATTGCTAATTCTGATGACATTATTTCTGTTTGCATTTACCTGCACTGTGGCATTTGTATTAGTTCTCACTACTTTATCAGCTCTCTACTGACATTGCTAATTCTGATGACATTATTTCTGTTTGCATTTACCTGCACTGTGGCATTTGTATTAGTTCTCACTACTTTATCAGCTCTCTACTGACATTGCTAATTCTGATGACATTATTTCTGTTTGCATTTACCTGCACTGTGGCATTTGTATTAGTTCTCACTACTTTATCAGCTCTCTACTGACATTGCTAATTCTGATGACATTATTTCTGTTTGCATTTACCTGCACTGTGGCATTTGTATTAGTTCTCACTACTTTATCAGCTCTCTACTGACATTGCTAATTCTGATGACATTATTTCTGTTTGCATTTACCTGCACTGTGGCATTTGTATTAGTTCTCACTACTTTATCAGCTCTCTACTGACATTGCTAATTCTGATGACATTATTTCTGTTTGCATTTACCTGCACTGTGGCATTTGTATTAGTTCTCACTACTTTATCAGCTCTCTACTGACATTGCTAATTCTGATGACATTATTTCTGTTTGCATTTACCTGCACTGTGGCATTTGTATTAGTTCTCACTACTTTATCAGCTCTCTACTGACATTGCTAATTCTGATGACATTATTTCTGTTTGCATTTACCTGCACTGTGGCATTTGTATTAGTTCTCACTACTTTATCAGCTCTCTACTGACATTGCTAATTCTGATGACATTATTTCTGTTTGCATTTACCTGCACTGTGGCATTTGTATTAGTTCTCACTACTTTATCAGCTCTCTACTGACATTGCTAATTCTGATGACATTATTTCTGTTTGCATTTACCTGCACTGTGGCATTTGTATTAGTTCTCACTACTTTATCAGCTCTCTACTGACATTGCTAATTCTGATGACATTATTTCTGTTTGCATTTACCTGCACTGTGGCATTTGTATTAGTTCTCACTACTTTATCAGCTCTCTACTGACATTGCTAATTCTGATGACATTATTTCTGTTTGCATTTACCTGCACTGTGGCATTTGTATTAGTTCTCACTACTTTATCAGCTCTCTACTGACATTGCTAATTCTGATGACATTATTTCTGTTTGCATTTACCTGCACTGTGGCATTTGTATTAGTTCTCACTACTTTATCAGCTCTCTACTGACATTGCTAATTCTGATGACATTATTTCTGTTTGCATTTACCTGCACTGTGGCATTTGTATTAGTTCTCACTACTTTATCAGCTCTCTACTGACATTGCTAATTCTGATGACATTATTTCTGTTTGCATTTACCTGCACTGTGGCATTTGTATTAGTTCTCACTACTTTATCAGCTCTCTACTGACATTGCTAATTCTGATGACATTATTTCTGTTTGCATTTACCTGCACTGTGGCATTTGTATTAGTTCTCACTACTTTATCAGCTCTCTACTGACATTGCTAATTCTGATGACATTATTTCTGTTTGCATTTACCTGCACTGTGGCATTTGTATTAGTTCTCACTACTTTATCAGCTCTCTACTGACATTGCTAATTCTGATGACATTATTTCTGTTTGCATTTACCTGCACTGTGGCATTTGTATTAGTTCTCACTACTTTATCAGCTCTCTACTGACATTGCTAATTCTGATGACATTATTTCTGTTTGCATTTACCTGCACTGTGGCATTTGTATTAGTTCTCACTACTTTATCAGCTCTCTACTGACATTGCTAATTCTGATGACATTATTTCTGTTTGCATTTACCTGCACTGTGGCATTTGTATTAGTTCTCACTACTTTATCAGCTCTCTACTGACATTGCTAATTCTGATGACATTATTTCTGTTTGCATTTACCTGCACTGTGGCATTTGTATTAGTTCTCACTACTTTATCAGCTCTCTACTGACATTGCTAATTCTGATGACATTATTTCTGTTTGCATTTACCTGCACTGTGGCATTTGTATTAGTTCTCACTACTTTATCAGCTCTCTACTGACATTGCTAATTCTGATGACATTATTTCTGTTTGCATTTACCTGCACTGTGGCATTTGTATTAGTTCTCACTACTTTATCAGCTCTCTACTGACATTGCTAATTCTGATGACATTATTTCTGTTTGCATTTACCTGCACTGTGGCATTTGTATTAGTTCTCACTACTTTATCAGCTCTCTACTGACATTGCTAATTCTGGATGACATTATTTCTGTTTGCATTTACCTGCACTGTGGCATTTGTATTAGTTCTCACTACTTTATCAGCTCTCTACTGACATTGCTAATTCTGATGACATTATTTCTGTTTGCATTTACCTGCACTGTGGCATTTGTATTAGTTCTCACTACTTTATCAGCTCTCTACTGACATTGCTAATTCTGATGACATTATTTCTGTTTGCATTTACCTGCACTGTGGCATTTGTATTAGTTCTCACTACTTTATCAGCTCTCTACTGACATTGCTAATTCTGATGACATTATTTCTGTTTGCATTTACCTGCACTGTGGCATTTGTATTAGTTCTCACCACTTTATCAGCTCTCACTGACATTGCTAATTCTGATGACATTATTTCTGTTTGCATTTACCTGCACTGTGGCATTTGTATTAGTTCTCACTACTTTATCAGCTCTCTACTGACATTGCTAATTCTGATGACATTATTTCTGTTTGCATTTACCTGCACTGTGGCATTTGTATTAGTTCTCACTACTTTATCAGCTCTCTACTGACATTGCTAATTCTGATGACATTATTTCTGTTTGCATTTACCTGCACTGTGGCATTTGTATTAGTTCTCACTACTTTATCAGCTCTACTGACATTGCTAATTCTGATGACATTATTTCTGTTTGCATTTACCTGCACTGTGGCATTTGTATTAGTTCTCACTACTTTATCAGCTCTCTACTGACATTGCTAATTCTGATGACATTATTTCTGTTTGCATTTACCTGCACTGTGGCATTTGTATTAGTTCTCACTACTTTATCAGCTGTCTACTGACATTGCTAATTCTGATGACATTATTTCTGTTTGCGTTTACCTGCACTGTGGCATTTGTATTAGGTCTCACTACTTTATCAGCTCTCTACTGACATTGCTAATTCTGATGACATTATTTCTGTTTGTATTTACCTGCACTGTGGCATTTGTATTAGTTCTCACTACTTTATCAGCTCTCTACTGACATTGCTAATTCTGATGACATTATTTCTGTTTGCATTTACCTGCACTGTGGCATTTGTATTAGTTCTCACTACTTTATCAGCTCTCAACTGACATTGCTAATTCTGATGACATTATTTCTGTTTGTATTTACCTGCACTGTGGCATTTGTATTAGGTCTCACTACTTTATCAGCTCTCAACTGACATTGCTAATTCTGATGACATTATTTCTGTTTGTATTTACCTGCACTGTGGCATTTGTATTAGTTCTCACTACTTTATCAGCTCTCTACTGACATTGCTAATTCTGATGACATTATTTCTGTTTGCGTTTACCTGCACTGTGGCATTTGTATTAGTTCTCACTACTTTATCAGCTCTCTACTGACATTGCTAATTCTGATGACATTATTTCTGTTTGCATTTACCTGCACTGTGGCATTTGTATTAGTTCTCACTACTTTATCAGCTCTCTACTGACATTGCTAATTCTGATGACATTATTTCTGTTTGCATTTACCTGCACTGTGGCATTTGTATTAGTTCTCACTACTTTATCAGCTCTCTACTGACATTGCTAATTCTGATGACATTACTATTTTGGGGTTTTTTGTTT